>NW_024540463.1:0-77169 GCF_016647625.1 Suillus subalutaceus | reverse complement strand
AAGAGATGGGAGGATGCGTCGAGATGTTAGAAATAGAAGTTGAAGGCATCAAAAGTTGGGTGCACACTTATGTCATACCAGACGCACCCTATCACCTGCTTTTGGGACACCCTGGCAGAAACTCGTTTGCCTTTCCAAGGTCGAAGACACAGACAAGGTATATATCATGATCCAAGACCCTATGAATAGTTCCAACACTTGTACCATAGAAACTCTCCCCTGTCCTTGGCCGCATCCATCCCTTGCCCTCACCACTGCAGCCATAATCATTCCAACTGATCAGCCAGCTCTACCCGCCCTGCATATCCCACCGACCAGCTCAACAGATATTTATCACACAATCAAATCAACCAATTTGACCGATATATATCACACCACCCTACTGACCAGCTCAAAGGACATTTATCATGCAATCAAACCAACCAGCTCAACTGATATCTATCATGCCATCAATCCAGCCAGCTCAATGGATACATATTGTGCCATCCTACCAACCAGCTTGACTGATAGCTATCCTACCATTCCACCAATGAGTTCCACCAACATATCCTCCTACCAACAAGTTCCACCAACACATATCATGCAATCAAATCATCCACACCTACAACACCTATTCCCATATCCCATCTCACCTTCACCTCCTTTGCCAAATTTCTTCTTCAATCACACTTCAAAATCAACCCAGCTCACTGCACTTTCGCCTACAAGAAGGTGGCCAACAAGGTAAAGCCTGTACCTATGACTGTGCCAGCACATGCGTGTATCATCTGTTGATTGAATGAAGATCCACTCTTCTCACTTTCTTCTTTATCTACCACTCCTCCTGAATTTCTTCCTGGCATCTGACTCACCTGAGAATGAATGAATGAGCTCAGGATCCTTCAAAATGACTTTCTCTTGCCCGAAGAATGGAAGCTCGCTGTACAGTACTGATGAACAATGAGTTAGCATTGGCCTGGGACAAGTTGGAGAAAGGCCATTTTTGGGATGACTACTTCCCTCCTGTGATTATCCCTACCATTGAGCATGTACCTTGGGCACACCGTCAGCCTCCCATTCCTCCAGGTATCAAAGAAGAAGTAATCAAACTCATCAAATCAAAGATCATGTCCAGCGTTTATGAACCGTCAAACTCATCCTATCAATCTTGCTGGTTCTGCATTGCGAAGAAAAGCAGAGCTGTTCAAATCGTGCATGACCTCCAACAGCTTAATTCCATCATGGTCAAAGACACTGCAACAATGCCTTATGTCGAGTTATTCATGGAACAATGCACAGGCTGTTCAATTTACTCAATGATGGACTTATTTGTAGGATTTGACCATCGAGCCTTAGCAGAGGAGTCTCGCAATATCACAACCTTCCAAACCCCTCTTGGCACTTATTGTCTCACAGTCCTTCCCCAAGGCTGGACTTATTCCCCCTCTGTCTTCCAAAATGACATCGCATTCATCCTTCAAGCCAAAATTGAAATTGTGCCAAACTTTCAAGATGACATCAATGTCCTGGGACCCTGCACACAATATGAGCTTCCTGATGGCTCATAAGAGCTCATTTCTGAGAACCCTGGCATTAGAATGTTCATTTGGGAACACGTGTGGACGTCAATTGAGTCCTGTACTGTCTTAAGCATGCAGGAGCCACCATTTCCGCAAAGAAACTGTTTCTATGCATTCACAAAGTCCTCATCATTGGACAACTCTGCAACTATGAGGGACACATCCCAGACAAGACCAAAGTCTCGAAGATTAGGAACTGGCCACCCTGTACAACACGAACCGAAGTTCGTGGATTCCTCAGCACTGCAGGCACAGTTTGAAACCGGATCAAAGACTATGCCAGGATTGCAAGACCCCTCACGAACCTTACATGTCTCAACACTCCTTTTGTGTGGGATTCATCCACACAAAACACCATGGACTCCCTCAAAGACGCAATCATCCATTCTCCTGCAATTCACCCCATCGACTACTCCTCCTCACTCAAAGTCATCTTAGCAGTGGACTTGTCTCATATAGTGTCCAGATGGATTCTTTTCCAAGTCAATTCAGAAGGTTGTCATTGTCCCTCAAGATTTGGTTCCATTACTTGGAACGAGCATGAGTCACAGTACTCTCAAGCCAAAATTGAGCTATATGAGTTATTTCGAGCCTTGTGTGCAGCAAAGATATGGCTCATAGGATTTAAGATCTTCTCCATCAAAGTGGACACCAAGTATATTCACGGTATGCTTAATCATCCTGATATTCAACCTAACGCTGCTGTCAACTGTTGGATCACTGGCATATCCCTTTTCAACTTCACCCTCAGACATGTCCCTGCAAACAAACATGTAGCACCAGATGGCCTATCTCGACAACCCATGGCACCCAGAGACCAAGAAGACCTTGAGGAGATGCAGGAAAACATGGAAGACTTGATAGATGAAATTTTAGGATGTGGGATGTGGATAGTGAAGGAAGTTGATAACAAGTGGTTAGCCAAGATGAAGAACAGCAGACTCATCCTTATGACTGCGGGACTCCCACACTCCCTTCATATTGAACCTCCCTCCAATGACATCTTGACATGCCTCAATAATGAACTTCTTGCCATTCATACTTACCTGGACACACTCTCCTTCCATTCCTCAACTTCCAGCAAAGATCATATCTGTCTTGCCAAACGGGCACATCAGTTTTTCATTCAACGAAAGTGTTTATGGCGAAAAGAGGCAGGAGGATGCCACCAATTGATAATCTTTGCTCCAGAACAAGCTTACATCCTTCATGATGTTCATGACAAGCTCAGCCATAAAGGCTTTTACCATACTCAACGGACAATTGCAGATCGCTTCTGGTGGCCCTCCCTTGACAAGGACGTCTCCTGGTACCTTAAGACCTGTCACCAATGTCAAACTTGTTCTGTCAAAAAAGTTGTCCTTCCTCCCAACATCCTGATTCCTGCAACTCTCTTCCAAAAAGTTTTCACTGACTCTATGTATTGCCTGCAGCCCATGGATTTTCCTACATCATTCAAGCACAATGCTCATTGACTAGGCTACTTGGCCCGAATTTAGAATGTTGAGGAGAGAAACTGGGAGGACACTAGGTGCATTTTTATTTGAAGATATTCTTTGCTGGTGTGACAATCATATTTCAACTGGGCTTGTATGAAGCCACTATGCAATTTGCGTCCATACCCCATGTTGTCTGACTCACCCCTAGTCATCCCCAATGCAACCCGACAACCCCAATGCAACCCGACAACCCCAATGCAACCCGACAACCCCAATGCAACCCGATGATCAGACCTGCTCAGATACCCTGTGGACTCATCCTACCTATGTCCTGTCCAGTCATGCTTTACCCCACTAGGTGTGTAGTCATTTATTTTCTTATTACTGATGCAGTAGACAGCGCTATTACATGTATTCCCACTGGCCACAGCACCTCATGGCCTTTTACATATTTTGTCAGCCACGATGATGTGCTACTACTTTTGCCTACAGTACTCCAGACTTTCACATAGCTAGTTAAATAGGACTCAGTAGGAGATTGTTGTGAAAGAGAAATAGCGACTAGGCCAGTTAGAAACTAGCGCTACTTATCCCAATAGGCGTGAGTGTAGTATTCGATCCAAGAGGACTGCTATTGAAGCAACTCCCTACTAATATGCAAGGGAAGTGATAGCGCGAAGGACTAATAACCTATAGTGACCTAAGACCAAAAACCAATAAGTAGCGCTATAGCGATCAGCGACAAGTGAGTTCCGACAGAGAAATGTGCGTATAAGTGAGAAGCGCTATCCAAGCTGTTTTATGCGATAGCGCTATGCGACATCCAACTAGCGACAGCGAGTAGAAATCAAAAGGAGTGAAAGCGAGGAGTAAGGTAAGACAGTGCAAGTGAAATGCCCGATAGCGACTAGATTATAGCTCAACTACCGATAGCGATCCCAACGTTGCGAAAGTCAAACTTAAGAGGGAAACTTTAGCGATGTGCACTTAAAGCAAGTCAAGCGACACACTGTGGTGTTCAAGCTCGGGCTAGCCTCGCAGAACCCCATTTCGCTATAGGAGTCAAGCAGCCTAGATATCCACATCACATCCATACACCACTTTCTTGCAAAGTCTCAACTCACTCGACTCACCTATGTCGCGCCGGTCTATGTCCGACTTGGCCGATACAGATCTGTGGTCTCGGTCTCTCGCAGAAGAGCCAGGGTTGTCTTAACCGTCCCTTGCTTGTTGGATCGGCCATCACGCACCTTGGCCGACCGTTCCGTCCCATCGGTACCAAATCCTCCCATGTCCTACCCATGTCCACCTATCTCCATTGGTGCGTTTTAAGCTTATTTTACTATTACTGAACGAACAGCAGGCATTATTACATGTATTCCCATGGCCGCAGCACTCGTGAGCCTTATTACATATCGACCCGAGTACCTCGTGTTTCGCTACTACTCTTGCCTGTGCGATTCCGGACGTTCACGCAGTTAGATAAATAGGACTCAAGTTCGTATTATCCACTACTTCCCTTCCTTGGACATTCCTGGTACTGTTGTAGGAGTCACCTTAGTTAGTCTTTGATTGTGCAATTGATCCCCTTTGCCTTTATCATCGGACGTGCCTTGACTGCTCTAAGTGCACTCTATCTAAGGTTTCTATATCTAGGCCTTGTGAGATCCGGACCGCTACCGGTAGTCTTACGTCGGCAACCCATACCTAGTCTTACCTCGTCATACCTAGTTATACCTGGGCTCTCCTTACCTTGGCCTAGACTTACCTGCTGCTCATCGGCATTGGACTCCTCACCTCGCATCGATATCTTGCATCGGTGTCTTTCATCGGTATCTATCTCACGTCAGTGCCCTTCATCGGTATCTCATGTTGCGTCAGACATTCTCGGACTCGGACCTTGGTCGGTTGGATATCTCAGGTCTTAGATCTTAGTTTCTTCCTTTCTCTTCCCTCGCACTATTAGAAGGAAGTGCTTCAATAGCAGTCCCCTTGGGTCGAAGTACTGCACTCGCTGTGGCGATCACAACCTGGCAGGCACATATAAGAAAAGTGCTCAACCAGTATAAGTGAGTCTCAGCTCTGCCTAGCTGCTATACTCGCAGAATGCAAGAACGTTCGACCCTAAAGGAGAAGCAAGGAAAGCAAGGATCCACGGAATGATGCTGAACAACCCTGGTGAATGGTGGTGGAAGCGCGAGAAATGCACTGAAGGCGCGCGCAGGAAAGCGAAGTGCGAAAGTGCGCGGAGCACGGGAAGGTAGTGCAAGCGGTGCACAGGTGTAAAAGATATATACTGAGACTGATAAGAGGAAAAGTGCGGATCTTGACGGATACTGATAGTGCCACTAGCTATAGACTGATGCTAGGGCCTCAAGACGATGATGGACACATGCATTGCATGGAACTAACTGGTGATAGATACTGAGTGGTAGGAAGCTAAGGTGGAAAATGGTAAGAAGCTAAGGTCCAAAAGTTGGGTGTAAAACGAACATGAAGGTATGTAAGTTTTACCTAAGTGCTCTCCCAGGGCTCGGAGCCGAATAGGGAGCACTCTAAGTATGTAAGTGAGGTAAAGTGATGTAAAATAAGGGTGCATAATGAAATGGGAAGTGTAATATGCCAAATATGGTCAGATAATGAAAAGGGACATACATACCAAGGGACTGGTTGGATGATGGATGGATGCTCCTGGATGCTGTGTGACGTAGTGCGCTTAAGCGCGAGAAAGCGCGCAAGGCGCGCATGCGGGAATGCTGCGCATAGTGTGGGAAAGTAGCGCGCCTATGGTGTGTTTTTGCGGGAAAGTGGTGTGCTCTATAGGGAAGTCATAGTGGATGATAGTGCAAGTTGGCCATGAAGGCCAGTTGTCAGAATTTGTAAAATGAGCCCATATGAGCCCACAGAAAGCAGTCTCTACATCGCACCCATTAGGATTTAGCAAGTTAGTTGGTATACCCAGCTGACTACTATTTTCTTTCACCACACGATCAAAGAGATTGGCAAGAGTGGAATCGATTGCACCAAGACTAGGATATAGCGACTAAAGTGACTCCAACACCAGCAAGGTCCAGGGAAGGGAAGTACTGTACTGTATGTGCGACGGGTCATTTTATCATACTGCGTAAGAGTTTGGAATTGTGTAGGCAAGTATAGTAGCGACACTGGCGAGGACATGATTAGCGACAGGTAATAAAACATGCAGCGCTGCAGAACACAAGGATACATGTAATAAGACCTGCGACTGATGAGTAGCGACATTTAAGGAAAATAATGCACCAGCAGAGGTAGGTGGACATAGGCAGGACATGGGAGGATGGAATACCTAGGCGTCGGACCGGGTAGCGTGCTGTAAAGAAAGTGGTTCCAAAGCGATAGCTTGGGAGCTGAATAGCGCTGGTGACTAGCGCCTTACTCTTTTCCTCTAGACAAGGCAAAATATGCCTATGACACTCATATGCACCTAGCACTGGTATGATTGTCACATCTGCGGGAGACTCGAATACCAACTGTCCCCAGTTGGTCTCATGTCGCGACTTGGACTTAGCAAAATTTTTGTCCATTGATAAGGGCACATGATCAATGGCGACCTGATATGGAAGTGATGATCGGGGTGCGGAAATTTGATAGAAGCGGTGGACACAATCAATAAGCCGGAACAGTGGGTGGAAGTGTAAACACACGGTGGTCGTGATTGGTGGACTAGAACAATGCAAGGAATAATAGGCATGCGGTGGTCGCGAAGAGTGGGTCGGGGTCAATGGAAGTGTGGGCTGGATCGCAATTCCCTATAAGAACCCTCCGACCTTTCCTTCATCCGCTCCTTCATCTCATACTTTCAATCATGTCTTCATTCACCTTCTCAGAAGTCATTAACCCCAACGTCGACAAACTGCAATGTGCCTTTGCTGACCTCAGACTTAAACTAGTGCACCTGGTCGAGGCTATCCCCGAGGACCACTGTAGGGATTGGATTCTCTCTGGGTGCAGACTGACACTTTTACTTAGCCTTACTTACTCTTACTTTCCCTTGTTTATGTTCGCATTTTTACTGCTTACATAAGCATCAAATCTTCGCCCTACACTTCCACTCACTAGCTGGACTTTCAGTTATATTTCTGGTAGCTCTCCTTCTAGGATTCAGTAGCTTCCCCAGACTTGCAGCTTATTAGTTTTAGTAGTAGCTCAATAGCTCACTATAAAGCTCCTGATACACAGTCTTGCCTCATTGTCTGGAGTGACATTTTCATACCCTTTCTCTCTCTCTCTCTCTCTCTCTCACACACACACACACACACACTCTCTCTCTCTCTCACTCTCTCTTGAGCTTAGCCTAGTCAGAAGTCCTTTGGGCTCATACTGCCCCTGCTCTCCTGTCTTGCACTGGCAGCAGCCTTTTATCTCTTCACTGCCCTGAATTGATCCAGCGAAAGGAAGAGTGGGTCCGTGACTGGACTAAGCTTGTGGTGAGTTCCCATTTCCGACTTAGCTCTTTTCTTGATTTCTAACTCTCTTTACAGCAGGAACTTAGCGACAATGCGCTAAACTGCAAGACATATAACATGAACCTTCCGCTCTCATCGGATGAGGTCGCATTTGGTCGCAAGGTGGAAGAGGCCAACAAACTATACTCTGGTCAAGTCCATGCCTACAAGGTGGAGGTCCAGCGACTTGTGGACGAGCAGGCGGCGCTTGAGCGGGAGTAAGTAAGGAGCAGGAGATGGAGTTAGAGAAGGAGAAAGAGAAAGAGAAGGAGAAGTCGGCGAGACAGATGAGGCCATGGGCGATGCGGATGCCGACGCTGATGCGGAAGGGGAGTTGGATGAAGAGGAGGTGGATGTTCGTCCTCTGTTGGTCACTAAACACGCTGCAACTGTTGGCGCTGTGGCGGGTAGGAGGAAGCCATTGGTAAGTGGATCGGTTACCTTGCCTTCTGGCATCCTGACTTCGGTTTCTAGAAGACCCCACGCGCTGTTGTGCCTGTTGTGCATCCTGTCCCTTGCGCTCGATGCGTAAAGGCCAAGAAGCCTTGCGTTGGCAAGCCAGGAAATTCCTGTGAGCTGTGCAAGGATGCTTGCAAGAAATGCGAGTACTCTACTCATAGGCATGGAGGTAAGTGGTCCCGGCTTGTAAGGGTCGCAACTTTACTGATACTTGTCGCAGTCGCAAAGGAGAGGGCTGCTGCATGCGCTGTTGCGGCAAAGGCAGCGGTAAGGGCGCCCTCTGCTCCCACTCCAAGTTCCTCTGCGGGGCGGTGAAGGATCTTCAACTCAGCTGAGGGTGCAGCTGATATAATTGTTGAAGGGAGGAAAATATGAGTGCGATATGTTCGTCCCTTAGGGAAGCGGAGAAAGCAAATCCACTGGTCAACTCTAGGGGGAATGCGCAAAGCGTGATAAGGCGAAAGCGCGGGAACAAAGGCGCTATAGGCGCGCGAAGCGCGGGATAGTCGCGCGTCGAAAAGCGGAACTGGGTGAAAGCGGTATGCGAGCGATAGTGAGATGTTAAGACGTGTACTGAACGCTGATAAGACAACTGATGTGGATATGGCCACTAGAGCTAACTGCTACTAGGGCTTGCGATGATTTATTCAAAACATAATAAAAACTCGGAGATGGTGACTGTCTATGATGATGGTGGTCTGTGGTAATGTGTGTTCTGTAAAGTAAAAAAAATGTGTAATGAAAAATGTGTACCAAGTGAAAATAAACATGGTACGATGTTGAAATAAATGATAAATGGAGAAATGCATACCTGGGAACTTGATTGGACATGGGAAAACACAGTGGGAAGTCAGGCGCCCTATAGCGCTTAGGCGCGGGAAATTCGCCTAAAGCGCGCGCAAGTCGCGCAAGTGTCGCCTATGTCGCGGAAGTGTCGCCTAAGTCGCGTGCGTCGCGCGAACGTCGCGTTTATCGCGCTAGTGTCGCGTTGCATACATAGTATTGTAGACTCGACCTACAGTGCAATATATGCCATTGTGAGGCTACTCAGGATCGAGTCTCTACAGCGGGTGTCCTTATCCGCCATCCTAGGGAGACTCCAGAGGATGGGACTACTGCCAACTCTGAAGATGAGGAGGAGGAAAGAGAGGAGGAAGAGGAAGAGTCGGTAGAGGACTCGCAAAAGCGGAAGTCGCCAGAGAGTCGGGAGGTTGAGTTCAACCTCTTGGCAGATGCTGATGCCGACAACGAAGACATCTATCTGGAAGGCAAGGTGCGGGCGCTATACACCAAGATGCTGACTATGCAGGGGATGCTTATGGAAATGATGACGGAGGTGGATTCCTTGGTGGTGCGCTGTAAGAAGAGGAGGAGGCTTCGGTAGATAGGGTTCCCTAGGTCGCATGTTTGGACTTTGTTAGCGCTAGTGTACAATGTAGACTGGAATTAAATAGCGCATGAATTGGAATGTCGGTCGCATGAATATCCTGAGTGATCGCATGTCTTGGTCCAGGTAATCTTGAATCCTATGTCCCATGTCCAAATCCAATGTGCCGATCCTAACTCCACTGGGTGCCTAAGAGACAAGTAAGGTAAAATGAGCACGCGGTCGCGATGCAGAAGAAGGTGAATGATACTAGTCGCAGTCGGGTCAATTGGTGGGATACCACCTGACTTGGCTTCTTTGTTGCGCTTCCTTGTCTATTCCTCCTGTCGCTATTTGTGCACAACTTAATCCCTAAACCATGTCAATGTGCGTGGTGCGCTGCCTATGCGTTCAAAGAGAAAATGTATGGTAATTGATCTTTCGCATGAAATAGTCCAATCCTTTGTAATGTCTGTGTTGCAATATAAAGTCTATGCGCGGATGGCCGCAACATATGTGAGTCCTTTGAGAGCAGAAGAATGAAACTGAGACACCAGACTAAACCCGGGTGGAACTGAGACTATCGTACTAAGAGCGGTATTGTTTTTGTGTTTTTGTTTTTATGAGAGAAAGCAGATGTCGGGAATGGGTCTATTGGCGGTGTTTGAGGAGTGCTGGCGGTTCATGCATCGAAGTCGAAATCGAGCACTTCGTCGGGTGGTTCTTCTATGTCTTCACTTGCTAGAGTATTCAGTGCTTCATTGTCTAGACCTGTGATGCTAGTAACTGAGACTTTAGTTTCGCTGCACAGAAGATAAGGGAGTAGGCAGAATGCTGCATAGTGCAGTCGGGACACAGAACCATCTAGTTCCACAAGGATGTATGACCCGCCCTTAGTGCAGTGGATGACTATCATAGGACCTAGATCGTGGCTTCATCTTGTGACTTAGCTTGTACTCAACCTTAGAGTTGTGGACTAGAACGAGTGCGCCAGGCGCGAAGTCGTAATCTATGATCGAGCGAACGATAGCGCTGCTCAAGTTGCAGATAGACTATAGCGTGCCTTGAGTACTTTCTCCTTGATATTGTTGAGGTCTTCTTGTCACGTCTGCAGTTGTCGGGGCTCTCCATGCGACTAGATCCATCGTTGAAAAGGTGTCTTGGTCAGGTATCACTACTAGAAATGTTCCTTCAGCCAAGGTCCAAACGGGAAAGATAGGCCTCGACGCCATGAACCATGAAATAAGGCGTAATTCCTGTCGCTTGATGAACAGTGATTTGTTCTGCCCAAAGTACTGATGAGCGCGGACTGATACCAGTGCGCCTCATCCCCATCGCAACTTTTCATGATGGCCGTCCCGGACATCATAGTGATGTCGCTCAACAATACCATTAGCTTGAGAGTTGTACGCTGAGACATGGCTCGGGTGAAATTCCATAGCGGGCTGCAAGTTCATCAGCTGCTGCAACGGAACGCAGGGTCCAATGTCGGTAATGATTTTGGTAGAGGTCCCCATCTGCAAAGAAGTTCCTCGAATAAGAATGCGACAAGGGTTTGGTATTCTCCTTGCGTAACATGCGCCATTCTGGATATCCTGTTAGCGCGCAACGTGCAATGGACTAGTCGGTCGAATCCGCCTGCTTTAGGCATCATCATACAATCAATATGCACGCTCCTGAAAATACCGCCTGGGATCGGGACAGGTCGGAGGAATGTGCAACTTGCAACTTTGCCTGACTTGGCATTCATGCATGTCCTATTGTACTATTTGATGTCATCAATAATCATAGGCCGCCAGAAGCGTAAGAGAAGTCGGGCTCGAATTGAATACTCCCTTATGTCCAAGGTCGTCATGTGCTTCCTTTAAGATGCAAAAATGTTGCGATTCGAGAACTACTAGCTGGTGCTTTCCTTGAGAGTTGTGTCTCCACAATTTCTTGTCGAGGATGAAGTACCGTGCAGCGGATGAGACAAATGACTTGTAGTCGTCATCCGATAGGTCTGTGGGTCGCTTGCGGGTCTCTAAAAAGCATTGGATCTCGATTAATCTGGCGTCAAGCGCTTGTGCATTTTCTGAGCAGGGTATGGTTAGACTTGCGGAATCGGGTTCTAGGGTGTTTAGGTATGCAATGAGGGCAGGTAAACAGGTCAGCGGGTAAGGTACGGGTGCGGCGTATGGGTATCACATGATATCAGCTCCTGCACCTGTGATAGCACAACTACGATCATTCAGAATTTCGATGCCAAAAGAATATGAGCAGTCAAGCCAATCCTTGTGATCATCATCCTCGTCAGGATCTTCCTCAGTGGGTGGTCTCCTTGAGAGTCTGTCTGCTCCAGTATGCTTGGTAGCGGGTACGTGAACAAGCGCGAAAGAAAATAACAATATACCTGTGATCCACTGATTGATGGTCGCATTAGGCTGAAGGTCAGGGTTATTGATCATTCCTTTAATATACTTCGCATCGACCTCAACCGTAAGGTTGGCGACACTGAAGATAAAACGTGAACTGCGCGAAGCGCACGAAATAGGCCATAAAGCTCAAGTTTCGCTTGAGAGTAGTGACTTTCGACTTCCGTGAGGGATATGGATCCGAAGCGGTTTGGATAGCGCTTGCCATCTTCCCTGACTTGAAGGAGGATAAACCCTACAGCGATGCAAGAGGTGTCAACAGCAAGGATAACTTCGCGACCGCACTCATAATCAAGTGGAAGGAGTGCGGGAGATTCTAATATTGAGTCCTTCAGAGTCTGCATAGCTACCTGTTGGTCTTCACCCCATTCGAAGGGTACGTCTTTGCGGGTAAGATTGGTAAGGGGTTCCACGATCTTGGAGAAGTCCTGAATGAAGATGCGTAAGACTCCGCAAGTACCTAGAAAGCCCCGCACTTGCGTGACGGTATGACATTCCGGCCAATCGCAGATCTTTTGCACTTTGGAATCTTCCGGCACTCGCCCTTCGAAGGTACACTTGTGTCCGACTATGACAGCGGTAGGAGTGGCTAGAACAAACTTAGTAGTGGATATGGTTACACCAACATTCTCAAGTCGCTGGAGTATGCAGTTGATGACCACACAATGCTCCCATATGAAGCGACATATGCCCTGGTTTAGCGCTATGGTTTCGTATGAGCCGTCAGCTCTTTGATACCGCGTTTTAACCAACTTGACAGGTACATCATCAATAAATGGCGATGTGAACTCTGGAATTTTGTCCTGCAGAATGAAAGCGGTATCACCTTGGTATACTTGTACCGCGTTAGCATGACCTTGCAGAAGTGTTGTCAACCGATGCGGGCCCAATGGCATTCCAAAGGAAGTGAGGTCACGTGATTCCTCATGTAGCGCGCACTGGTCGTAACCTGAATATAAGTCCATCATACCATATACCGCATACCCGGCAAAGGATTCAGCTAACTGTTCGACAAAAGGAGGGAGGGTTGAGTCTCGGATAGTTACTGCTGACACGCACGAAACCTGTTTCGTACATGGTCATGGCAAATTTATGATACATGCAATTCCTTACTACAGTCTATGCACTTCCCCTGAATTTTCTATACCTTACTTCAATTTACTCTGGACATTTCTGAGCATGTATCACCAAGATACGACTTAGCGGTTCAAATTAAATACTTAATGTACCCTTTACCCTTTCTATAATTCTTTATTTTATTTACCCCTATGCCAAAACATATGTATATACACATTCTATGCACACTTTATCTACATCTATGTACTCAAGGCAGTGATGCCAACCAAACAAGATATACAACAAATAGCTTGGAATGGATTGGTAATCAATGCACAGCAATAAGGCAGTGCTAGAAGGACCTGAACACAGCCTTTGCTGAGTATTCTAGAACATTCTATGAGTATTTTACCAATCATTCTATGACATTCCATAACATTCCATGACATTCTATAACATTCTATAACATTCTATAGTTTCTTTCTCAATAATTCTGACACATTCTGGAATATTCTATAGTACATTAGTAATCAGTAGCACAGCCACTAGTCTAGTAGTATATAAGGGGCTCATTTTCCCCTCTTGTGAAGTAATCAATTTGATTCCCAAGTATTAACAGAGTGAAGCACAGTTAGGGGAACGTAGGGGAACATTCTTTCCACCCCTTAGATTCTTTGTCCCCATTATTTGAGTGAACATTCAAGTGAATATCAGGAGAAATATTAGCTTATTTAGCTCCATTGTTTTGACATTATACTTCACATTCTTCAGAAGTATCTGGCCACATTCTTGAGCCACATTTGATTACATAATCTTCAATTAGCACATTCTTAAAGCACATTCTTCAGAAGTATTTGGCCACATTCTTGAGCCATCTTTGATTCTATCATCTTCAATCATTCTAGTTCTCTTTTAGATACAGGAAAAGTTCTGTGGGGAGAATTTCATGTATTATTCATCAATTAGGGTAGACACAAATAAGACCTACAATCTGTCAACGAATATTAAGAGCTTGGCCACTTAAGACTACATCAAGAAGGTGTACTCTACTCTGGACTGCGTCATTACTCATTGTGAGATTCTGAGCAGCAGAGAGTTGGTTTCGAGGCCACGTATTGGAACGATCCTGCTAGTGAATTTGTTCTCCATTGCTGAAGTATAAGTAAAGAATATCCAAGAGGGATATAGTATAGTTCTAGTTCATTGCATACAGCTGCAACACATTATTCTAAAGGTTATAGCACTATCTTGTGCTACTATTGGTTTCTATCGTTATTAGTTTCTATCGTTTCTTTGCCCCTTTTACATCACTAGTGTTCGCTTGAAAAGTTCAACACACCTCGTCCCCCATGAACAACTACGTTATCAACTGTTGGTAATTGTCTGAACCATTGACTGTGGAGGATTGTGAAATTTGGAGAGTTTTCTTGCCTTTCACATCCTAGTAAGACACCGGATGCTAGGGAAATTGGTGGCAAGCTGGTAGACAAGTGTCGCAAAAAATATCCAGTCATGCAACGTTTCGTGTGCTTGCACGAGAAAAAGAGCATTCCTGCTAGCTGCTTTTTGACATTCATCTCTTCTATCACTTTAGACTTCTCATCCTCTCAGCTACTGTGAACGCAACAGCAGACTTTCCAACGCCAGCCATGCCATGCAGCCAAACGAGCTGATTCTTCTGTGTTGACCAGGAATCCATGGATGTATTCGAGGAGATCCTACCCGGGTCCTTTGCAGACATTTTGGGTGGGGCTGACATTCAGGGGAGTTATATTGAGCACCCTTGACAGTGACCTCGGACAGCTTCACCCAAATTCCTTGAAGGACTGTCAAAGAGGTCAGAGAGCATGCGAGAGATAATAAATGGAAGTACTGACAATGATCATCACTCATTGATGAACATTATGTAGCTGCGTCAGGGTATCCTCCACTACGGCAAAATTTGGCAGTCTTGAACAGATTATTGGAGGGTCAACATGATCTGCACAGGGAGGACGGATGCAGAGGTGCTGATGATGGAACGGGAGTGCCAAAGGTGGAATTCAAATTTGAGGACGCAGTGGGCTGCATATGATCAGATAAGGGAATAGAACGGAGGAAGTAGCCAAAAAAGTTAGTACTTAACTTCAAAAAGGCTAAAAGCAGCCTGACCAACCGAAAGTGCAAATCCCCAAGGTCAGTCTGACATTGAGACAAATGATGTCGAAGTCAAAATTTAGAAGGGTTCGGAACCTGACTAGGCACTTGTTAAGGTACTCAGCCAGTATATGTCTAATGCTCTGCCTATGCTGCTATACTTGCAACAAAGATGCAAGAATGTTCGACCTGAGGGAAAAGCTACTAAAGACAGCTCAAGATCGAAAGACCTGAAAGAGCGCTAAAGCACAGGAATAGCGCGTCGCAAGATAGAGCGCTAATGCACAGGAAAGAGTGGAAGTCAAGAAAGCGGACACTGAGTCAAAGGAGGGTAATGGATAGCGAGTGAGATCAAAGGTATTGATTGCAAGGATAAGGGAAAGTCAAATAGGGGCCATAGAGCACAACTAAGGGTGACTACTTCTAAGTAAAACCTAAGGGAAGGAAATACAGTCAAAGGGAAGTAATGTCGAAGTAGTCACCATAGGCTTCTTATACTAGTAAACTATACCATCTCGGACTTGGAAGGGATAGGATATACATGTAATAAGACTGTAGCACTTGTTACAAACTTGAGGCAAGGCAAATTACATACCAATGAGGTAGGATGGACAATGGATGGATTCTGATGTTTCGGGTGGATCCTAGAGTGTGAGAACAGCGCGCTGGATGAGCGCTAAGCGCAGGAACAAGTGCTAGATAGAGTGGACATGCACTAATGCTTCTATAGGCACATTGCTGGTAGTTCTGATAGCACTATAAGTGCAGGAATAGCGTCGGATAAGTCGCGGGAGCATGAATAGTGCTGTGGGAATGTGTGCGCATAGTGCGGGAAAGTGCAGAATAGTGTCAGACAAGGGTTATGGCTGAGACAAGTGAAGACTGCTGATAGGGGAGTAGTGAATAATATGAGGGATAACTTTGGTCCACCTATTGAAGGCTTATGCAGGTATACATGCCTAGCGCCAATATGATTGTCACACTGCACAAACAGGTGAATACCCTAGGACCTCTGGCAATATCTGAACTAGACACCCATCAAGATTTGAGCTTGCATACACCCTCACACCCATGCGCTTCACTGATGATGTCCCAGGCCTATTCACAGATGGTGTAGTGTGGGTAAGCAACAATTAAATAATCTATGTATCAATTTGTTGTTGATTGAAATCATAAGGCCATAGGTGATAATTCAACAATAAAAAAGACACAGAGGTGATGCTTCCCTCTCCCTCATCTTGTGCCACCGAGGGGAGTCCCCTGTACCCCATCCACTAGTGGCTCAATCTCCAAGTCGCAGCCAGCGCCTCCACCCACATCATCTGCACCAATTCTGCAGCCTGCACCTGCACCATCTATGAGCACAGCAGCAGCATCATCGTCAACAAATGTTCCCCCATCTAACCCTCCTATCAATCCTGATCTGCTGTACAACTCGAAGAATGTGGTCCTTCAATGAATAGTCCAGGTTGCGAAGGAAATGGTGAAGAGAAAGGTAGTGAACGAGTGCGTGTTGGCATCTAACGAGAAGAGGATGGAGTTCATGTGGCAAGGTCTAAATGATGCTACATCAGCAATCTTCTAGCAAGGTATGTATTTTCATTTGATACATTGAAGGACTTATTGGTATCATTTACAGAAATTGCACTGGTGTGGGTCTCCACAAACCTCTCTGTGATGTACAAGACTGTGTCTGAACTGGTGACGGAAATACTTAGCGCATTCGGAGCAACAGCACATGGGTTGGTGTAAGTAATGTACAACTTGCGCCCATCAGTCTTCTCAGATGCTTCAGAAATTCAGCACAAAATAGACGAGGTAGTGTGCCTCACAAAGCCAGATATGTGGCTTTTCCTTTATGGATCAGTCCACAAGGTAATGAGTTTAGCTGTTTGCACTTTTGTAAATCTGACAGATTGCAATTAGCTGCCTGACAGGCAAGATATCAGCTATGCATTTGAACATGAAGCAATAGTTGATATTGTTCTCGACTCGATCTTTCTGTTGGGCTATGGACAATATGTTAATGAGCCAGAGTGCCTCGACAATCTTGTGCCTGCAGGAGCCACTGCCATTCTTTGTCGTCTACAGGAATTCATCAAAGGGAGTCACCAATCCATAAACTTCTCAACAGCAGCCTATGGCACTTCATACACTGCATTTCCTCCTTTGTTGGCAATGATCAAAGCGACACCGCACCTGTTAACTAGATGGGAGATGTTCCGCGAGTTAGTGCTCAGAAGAGGTTGCTCAATTGCAGAGGCTCAGGCTTTATGCAGGGCAGGTCATGAATAATCTGTAGAGCTTATCATATCACAATGTACTATCTACACAATTGATAAACACAATATATGCATCTCTGTAGTACAAAATTGACCGCCATGCAACATAACAGCATAATATTTCCACTTTCAGCAAGTACAAGAGAAAACCCTGGCCTATACCTAAACTGTCACTCAAAAAGCAGCATTTTGAGTGTTTCAACACTCAGATGCACTACAGTGTAAGTCACTCAAAAGCAGCAACTACCGACATCAAAACTTGTAATTCTATCTACACCTTCATAAAAACCTCTTTCATCTTGAAAACATCACAAATATGCTATGTTAGAGTAGTATAGTAGGTCTATCAGAATACTTTTTCAAAAACTCAAGTTTCAAAATTTTCATCAGCCAAAAGTGAACTTTGAGCGGAGCTTGTCGGAGTTTCCTATTTTGGTAAGCAGCATCTGACAGCCGACTCCGTGATTACTCGACAAGAACGCCCAAACTCATCATCAATGTAGGACTGCAATGATGTAATTTGTATTTCTTAACAGCAAAATTCAGCTTGACGTGCATCAAGACCTTTCATGGGACACTGTGAGAAAGAACTATGAAGCTGGTTGAATTACACACCTGTAAGCATCCATATATTGCCAAGATTTTCGATAAAGGCATGTATTGTCTTGATCGGGGCATGCATCAAGCTCTGGTGAAATGTGCTTCGCAGTGAGGAATGTCCACTGTCCCTTCAGCTGCCGAACATGCCCAGTGACTGAGAGTGGAAGGTATTTGAGTCAGACATTGTCGCTCACAACGATGCTAGTTATCACATGACCCATTAGCTTAGTATAAATAAAATTCAACCCAATTAAAGTTAGACTTGGAGTCTGCTTCATTTTCAGCATCTGAGATGGGAACATAGCCTGGGTCCAGAAAGACTTCCAAAAACATCCTCTATCAGCCCATTGTCAAAGCACCTCAATGATGAAACATACTGCTGCATTGGTTGCTTCTATCTGTTGGTAGGAGGCATTTGACAGCAAAAGTGAACAATTACATAATCAGGCGAAATTTCGGAAATTTAGATTTACACTCCTTTTGTCTATGTTTCCTATCAAAATTTTAATCTGAGCACATATGGATCATAATTGCAGCCTAGGGAGAGTTGCCGTCCCTTGGTGACTTACACTGTAGAATGAACACTTAACTTATGTGCATTACGGACACTTACGAACACTTACGACTTCAGTAGCGCACTCATGCGATTGGTGGAGATGGGCCCTTCGCTGTTATTATTGTATTTCACCATTCTAAACTTATGAGAGATGGAGAACCGAGAATTTTGATCAATGATAATCATCTTTTGCATCTCGCTGAAGATAACATGGGCTTGATTTGATCTCTAAAATAATATAGATAAAACAGACCACATGGTGCAATTGAGCCACAATGAAAACAAAAAAATGTAACTGATGCAAGTCTGAGCACATGCGTGATACACCTCCTTGTCCAAGAAATTATTCAGATAATTTTTTGTTTTGTTGTTTTTTTAATCATAGTTTATTGTCCGGTAGGGTGGGGCCCTATGCTGGACAGTACCTACTCAACATAGTCATACAATACACGGAGTGATAATCTGGATCCAGGAAAACATGAGAATATCTGGAGGAAACCTGAAATTGTGTGAAATTATCCAAAAGTAATAAATAGTTCACAAGTTTGTGCTGTGTAGAGGGAACTTGATTATAGTGCAACATCGGAATTGACATGGGATCTTCACAAAAACATTGATCAAATAACATTGATCAAATAGAACCAAAAAGCTGCCCTGAGCAAGGTTCGAACTTGCGACCTCAGGATTGCCCGAAACTACTCGGTCATATTTAACATATGAGACCTGCGCTCTAACCAACTGAGCCATCAGGGCTGTCCAATTTTGGAGTAATTGACATATATTACCTTTTGTGCTCGCAAAAGTATATCGGGCCGAAATTAACCCCTGACTCGAGGTCCCATGACCTACCAGCGAATCATCCTGTCAGGACGTGGGACACGGAACACAAACAGCTTGCTCCAAGACCACTCAATGGACGGCATAGACAAACTCGGACTTTCCACAGCTTTAGCAAAGGCACGTAAGAGTTACCAAGAAGGAGGAATCCCGATTGGCGCTGCCCTTGTGTATCACGGGTCTTCAACGGATCCAAAAGATGCAGTTGTTTTGGGATGCTCGCACAATTCACGCATTCAGAAGTCATCGGCTACGTTGCACGGGGAGATAGCTGCCTTGGAGGATGCAGGAAGACTCAAGGCACAAGTGTATAGAGAATCCACGATGGTGAGGCTCGCGATGTGAATGGGTTCGGACAGTAGATCTGATATTTGGTGGTGAACGAAGTACACAACCTTAAGGTGGGAGTGATCGTCATCGGTTGCTAGCTCCATCAAATACTCATGACTCACCGCATGGATAGTCCTTGTATTATGTGCACAGGCGCAGTTCTACTTTACAAGATTCCACGTGTCGTCATCGGAGAGAATGAGAACTGGGTGGGAGGTGAAGAGCTGCTGAAAAGCCAAGGTGTCGAGGTCATAGTGGTTGATAATGCAGAATGCAAGGAGCTCATGAAAAAATTCATTGTCGAAAAACCGGAGGTGCGTTGTCATGGTGTTCTATTACGGATGACATGTTTGCGATAATTGATGATCTATGTGTAGGAATGGAACGAGGATATCGGTGAGATCCAGTAGAGAAATCTGTCTACACCTGCCTGGTGAAATGTGTACGTCCATATCACAATGTGCCTTGGCGCAGCAATATCACAAGATACATTATGAAGATCCAACTGTCACCGTCACAGCTTCTCCCATTCCATTCTTCGTCGCCTCCCTTATGCTGAGATCTACTGCACCATTGCTGCTAATGATTGCCTGCACTTGCACCTTCGTCCTGCCCTTGGAAGTGTTGGAAGGCGAAAGTGATAATGAAGCCAAGAATGCTTCTTTTGAGATCGTCTTCTCCTTTACCTCCTCTAACTCTTCTTCCTCCTCGTCCTGGGACTCGTCTTCTTCGTCTTCGAATTTTTGGGGCTTGACATGATCGATCCTAACACCTTCGCTAACTTCCCAGAGCTCGAAGCCAACTCGATCTTCAGACCCACTGACATTCACCTCCACAGTGACAGTGCGCCTGCATGGCAGAGGCGTCTCCTTCAAAATGAGAGGAACCCACACGCCACCCAAGCCGCCCTCTTCTGCAGACACCTGAGGAACCAGAAGGCCGATAGTACGGCTCGTAGCGCTGACACTGCTAGTTCCATTGCCCTTGATGAATGCCTGGCGAACCTCTTCGATTTCTCCAGCGAGGCCGACAAGCAGTTGTGCTTGGAGGGCACAGCCGCGTGCCAGCATAGTGGTTGGGTCACCGGTGCCACCGCCAGCGACTGTGCCAGCCTTGAAGGGGGTAATGACGTTTTCGGCGAAACCTTCAGCTAAAGTCTCATCCAGGCCTGGCAAGCAAGCACAACCGCCGATATATACAATCTCGTCGATGTCATACAAATCCGTCCCTGCGCTCGCAGCAAGCTCCTTCACCTTTGCGTAAACCTTGTCATATACGGAGCGCACCTCCATGTCAAATCGGAGCCGGTTGATGGAACCGGTGTAGTCGAGACCGTCTTTGAGTGACTCTACGGAACACGTAGCAGCACCAGGACTCGCGCTAAGCGTGCGCTTTGTGTGCTCAACTGCGAGTCTGAGTTTGGCTTCAGCGCGCTTATCAAGAGGATCAGATGCAGGCGCGACAGTTAATGGCGTTTTGGTTTTTTTGGTGAATTCTTTTGCAAAAAATTTGATCAACTTGGAATCGATCTCATCTCCACCGACAGACGAGTCCGAGATAGTCGCGAGTGAGTACGCGAGGCCCTCGCGGATTGAAAGGACAGAGAGTTCGAGGGATGATGCGCCGAGATCGACAATGAGCTGTGTTCGGTCAGAGGGGATCTCCTCTGATCCTGCAGCAGTGCAGACGGCAACTGCACCTGCATCATCAAGCAATTGAAGGACGTGAATTCCAGCATCCTCTGCTGCTTTTATCAGCGCCTCTCTTTGGGCGTCATCGAACCATGAGGGCGTGCCGATTACGGCGCCCAGTACTTTTTTCCCAAGGAAGTCCTCAGCAGATTGCACGAGCGAACCGAGGAATATTGTGGTCACTTCGGAAACAGTCAGGATGCGCTCAACCTCGATGGGCTCTGAGCGTGGAGTAGCAAGTTGTGACGCTGCAGGTGTATTGGTAGCGGTGGTTTTAAGAGGCGAAGGTGCGGGTTGCAAGACCTTGACCTTGTAAGCTGCCGAGTCGGGTAGCGAAGGGTGTTGTATGACCGGCGCAGAGACAGACAAAACCGCCTGTGGTACTTCTGAAAACCTATCATATGGCCTCAGACTGGATACAATGATGAATATCACCAAACAACGCACTTTTTACCTAGAAGGTTACGGAATCCGGTTATAGTATTTTGAGAGTTTTTGACCAGCTGGTGTCTCGCTTGGTTTCCGATATACTGAAAAGACAAAACTTGGGTAAGTAGGGTGAAGACGAAGTAGGTTACCACATACCATCTCCTCTCCATGAAACGCGATAGCACAAGCAATCTGACGCTCTCCATCCTCATTGGCTATGCATTCAGAAATGCCTTCCTGTCCTCCGAAAAAAAATGTATATGAGATTTTATGAGATTGACAGCAGGAACAAACGCACTTTTGTCAAGACTGCGATAGATGCGTATGAGTTACCAAAGTTGATGCCAACAATAGCGGGCACTGAAGAGATCTCGATCGGAGCCTCTGCAGTTCCATTTGGGACGAGTCCGTTGGGCGCCATTTTCTATGGAGGTTCAAAGGGTATGAGGACGATCTGATCAAAAGTTCCTTTCCAGTGCACATGGGGGAAAAAAATCAGCCACGTGACTGTCAGATATTCGTCCAAATTACTAAGCAGGCCTGCACCGGGTGACCAATATCATGATCACCTTGCTTGCAAGGTCATATGGCATGCGACGAAATCTGACGGACTATGTGCCAATAATAAACATCAATAAACATCAATAAATCATTAATATTTCTGTTGTTGAACGTCATCATCGTCGATGCCAACAGATATCAAACATTCTCTTGTCTGCGTATATTCAGGCAGTATGGCAAAATGCAGCTCTGGAGGAGTTCCTAGTTACGCGCCGCGCAGATCCTATTAAGTTTATCGCTTATTACATATCAACAGTTATAGTGCAAGAAGAAGACATTGCTACTATGATACTGGCAATGATGACAATAGCAGACGTCATCGTGATGTCTCGCACCTGCCGTGTAATGCACAGAATTGGACAAGGTGTCGTGCATCGACATTTCAGATCCATCATAGCGCCGTTCGCTGACACCGCGTTTGAGCTCTTGGTATCAGCTCTTCGTCAATCTGAAAGCCTCGTCACCGGTTCCGCGGCTCGCGCGATGATGACTGGGGACATATCTCAGGACATCCGGGATCTTAACATTTTAGTCCCCTATCTCAATTTTGATGACTTGCACAACTTCTTAACGGAGACTTTAGGCTACAGGCAAATCTCAGATCATTGCCACCCAGCAATAATTCAAGTCCGCCGATGCCTAGTACTGACAAGTGTTGCGATATCAGAAACAAGTCAAGATGGGTTGAGTGCGTGTATCAGGATCAGAAGTAATACCAGCCAGTCACTACTGCGGCCAAACGTCACGGAGTTAAATTACATACGGCTTTATGTAATATCGCCCCTTTGAGTTGGAGTAGTTTGCGGACTCAGACTCAGGCCTGCCTGTCCTCGCATGCATGCGAAACTAAATTTTGTGTCCACATGTGCCATAATTGTCCGTCATCCACCCTTAGACCTGCTAGCTGCGGCCAAAGAATTCTCAAAGCAACTGTGGTCATTGTCCGATTAGGATGACAAGGACTAGGCAGTGGACTGTCCAATATCCACATCTCCATAGTGGTAGGCCACAATCCACAGTAGCTTGATCGATAGTATATATACCGTACACGAAGGAAACTGTTTGGTATCACCTCCAGCCCCAGGCAACGTCTTCCAAGAAAGCTCAAGTGCATCACTATGAAATCTCAAAGTAAAAGGTCTCAGCGTACTTCTCCCTATCAGGTCGAAAATGCTCCCAAGAGGAAATGTATGACAACTGGACAGCTTAACATACTTGACCCTTATTATGCCAAAAACGATCACCCTACGAAGGATGATATCGAATTACTGGCCAAGGCGATTGATATGTGAGTTTGGATTCCTTCACATAGTGCGATCACCCGAGCTGACCAAATGGATGCATAGTCCAGCCCAGAAAGTTAAGAACTGGTTCAATAATCGGCGCGCCAAAGAGGCTAGACTACAACGGAATCCATCGGATATGTCATCGCAATGCTCCTGGAACATGAACATTGATGATACCGATGACTTGTCCGATTCGGACGACAACGATGACGAGCACGAGTCGGGTGATGCCCAAGGTGCCCTAAACCAAGGGGGTCTGGACCAAGAAGTTCTTTATCAAGAAGCCCGCGCCTGTGTCTTGGTCATGGCCAAGATGACACCAGAGGAAGTCAATGCGGCGTTTATTCTCAACAACCTCAAGCGACGAATCATTGTTCATCCTCCCCAAAAATGACAACGTGACGTGTTTTCAAGCGTTTGACTGGCTCCTACATGGCTACTCGATCAGCGCTATATAGCCGCTATATGTTGATTACTTGCTTACCTTGTTATTGATACCCGACATAAATATGATGTACTTATATTGGCCCTAGTAGGCATCATGCACTGCAGTGAGGCAGCCCACCATCTTCTAGCACGTAAAAGATCGCAGTCCACCATAGGGTCAGCGATACAAATTATCATTTGAGAGATTCTAGCGGTCCTCCGATTGTCCGCTCCTGGTTTGTCGAAGTCTTGACTCCGGAAATGAACCAACGATTACTGACTCTGAACTTTGGAGCCCCATGGTAAAACCTCGGACTCACCGACTGCTGGCAGAACTTGAAAAGGTCCTCTGAAATTGAGTAAAGTTCTCACAAGTTGCCAGAAAACTATCCACGGTAAGAGCCACAGAAATGAGTATGATTGCAGCAGGACACACTGGTACTACGGACAATATTTAGCTGGTCACTGTAGTAGGAGCTGATAGAAGCTTAGTACTACCGCGTTCCAAGGGTATCAAATTCGGGAGGAGCACAACTAGGGTCACTCCAATCAACGAAGTCGACCAGGGCGCAGCCTTGACTGCATAGATACGTGAGGGGGGGGGGGGGGGGGGTCCAACGATATCAGAAGCGGCCAATTATAGCCTACTGTCCACAGTTGGACGTGTTCGTGGGGAGTAACCTCTTCACCTTGCTTGCAAGGTCATATGGCATGCGACGAAATCTGACGGACTATGTGCCAATAATAAACAATAATAAACATTAATAAATCATCAGTCTCCCTGCCATCATTGTCATCATCCATCCTGTCGTCGATATTATGAAGCCAGGAGATATCAAACACGATCCTTGTGTCTGCGTATATCCAGCTGTCATGGCAAAGTGAATTTATGTGCAGATCCTGCAAAGCTTACGACTCACCACACTCTCCCCGCTGCCAGATGCTCTACCTGCTAAAAGAATCCATGCAGACATGCAGAACTGAGGGTCAAAAGGACATATTTCATCGATACTTAGCGTCTGCGGAAACCAGTGCCCTATGCTGTAGCTCCACATAAGCCTCTGCAAGTCAGTTAACTGGGACATCGCTGACTCGGTCACGCATACTTTCCACAACGTCGACATTGAATGGTCCTCGTGCAGGTCCTGTAAAGACTGCCGTTCATCATACTCCGCTGCCGCCAGACCTGCTAAGAGAATCCATACAGAGGCAGAGGAGTGCAAGCACAAAGGGAAAATATAAATATAAAGAAAGCATTCAGGAAATGTCAGTACTAGTGTCATTGTATCACACTGAACGTTTATGTTTATATCATGAATATCAATATTTGTTCGAGCAAGCAAGGTCAAAATCGGCAACGCCGATCCCTAGTATCTAATCCACTTGTGGGTGTTTCTTCTTACTTATCTTTACATGTTTGTACTCATTTTTAGTTATTCTAGTCTATTTTTTCATGTCTGTGCATTTCTGCACTTGTTTTCGCTCGTTTTCGCATGCCTTTGGTTCCAGTATCGTCTCTGCACGGAAACACTGGCAGGGTCATCGGTAAGTGGTTTAGGGTCTCGATGTGCTAAAGGCCACGAGACTCGAAGTCTGAAGCTTCCTACCCCCCACTAACCCTCTCACAACCGTAAACTACCCTGCCAGTGGGTCATAGTTACTGAATGCAGCTGGCCGGTCGTCGTTTCGCGGTTGCAGTTGTGCGACAGGACCTGTACTCCCACTAGGTATATAGGCTCAGTAGTATTTCCTAAACAGAACGAGAAGGTCGGCGCAGTTTGGGTAGCGGTAGCCCCCTGACAAGAACTTTCGCAGGTCCGAAACTGCTGCCACCACTGCCATCTTAGCGCTCCTATTGTCCTAGCTAACAGACTCTTATCCTAGGAGATGGGTGACTGCAGCAGGTGCTGATAGTGTGGTCTGCCTCACGATGCTCTGCCGGACGCTCTCGCTTGGGCTTCATTTATCCAAGGCAGTCGCTATGCCTGTGAGTACTTTCCTACTTATTTTTACTCATTTCACTTTTATGTCACTGCACTTGTGACTGGTGTTCTCACTCGCTCGTCCTCATTCTTGTTACTATCTGCCCTCACTCGCTCATTCTTATTCTCATTCTTGTTTGCTCTCGCTTGCTTGTATGTATCGGTGGCGCACCCCAATGACTAGTGTTTATAAATCCGTACTTAGATATAACTTTGTAACATCGTGTTAGGTGTGGATAATTGTCATTAACTCGTGCTAAACTATAGTTCCTAGAGTTAACTAGCATTCATTTTGACAGCTTTCGAAAATGTATCTAAATAGCTCTAAGTCTGCATGGGAAGGTTTTCCTGATGTCAAGACGGTCGAGGTCATTGTGCATTAAGAACGCCGGTCAGAACACTACTATATATACAATCAAGTGGATTATGCATAACCTCAAAGACTAGAGGTTGCCGTGCATACCGGCCTGTGTCTGATCAGCCAAAGTTATGTATTACCCGGTCAAGTACAGGTGCCAGTGAGCAGATTGGTAAAACGATGCCACTTAACCAGCGTGCCAGCATTATAAGGAGAAATAAACAAAGTCTGAGTGGGGATACAACGAGAGAGACATAGTGGGGTAGTTGCCGGGAGGGCTGAGGAGAATATCCAGAAACAGGAACCAAGGCAGGGTGCTGTCCACCGTCGACGCTGCCCAGATCGTACAAAACGATCTCGCTATCAATAAACTGAAGTGCTTCTTCAGCAGAAGGGCGATTGATGGCTGTCTTTGACCAGCAGGAGGTCATAAAATTCCAGTGCTGATCAGTGATATGATCGTCTGTCGGACGAGGATGTTTTTTCTGCTCAATGATCACTTGGTACATCTGGAAGTCATGGGTCAAGTGTGACCAGGGCAAATTTCCCGTCAAAACCTGCAAGACAGCTTGGTGAGCTTCACCGGAAAGAGGGAATGACTTACTTGAAGCATGATGCTACCAAACGAGTAAATATCACTGTGAGTGGTAACCATAGAAGCTGATTCTTCCGTAGAAAAAAGTTCAAGAGCTGACCACCTCCATGCTCCTGCATGACAGTTCAGCATTGCAAGGTATGTCATGCCAGGCAATTGTGTCAAAGTTCCCGAAAGGCCAAAATCTGAAACGTATGCAGTTCTATCACCACCGACGAGGACATTGTTCTTGAAATGTATCATGAGTATAGGGGATTATATAAATGAGCGATCTTACACCAGTGAGGTCTCCATGAACGACGGGATTAAAGTACGTGTTTCCGTCTATATTGACACTAAATGTATGAACTGAGGGAGATACTTTTTATTTTTTTTTCATTTTGACCATGTACATGCGTTCACTCACGATAGTTGAGGCCAGCGGCAATATCACGAAGCTTATGGACGAAACGATGAGCTCGACTGTGCATACTGGAAGTATACTTGAAATTCTCACCAGAAGCAGACGATCATGCAGCCCAAGGATGTCGTTGTTTTCGCTGAGGAACGAAGTAAGATTGCCATTGACTATCCACGGAGCAACCAAAGCCTCAGATGGGCCGAAGCCTCGGGTGGTACCCATGAACTTCAAGATATTAGAATGTCGCAACCTCTTCCAAATCCCAAGTTCTCTCCGGAGCACCTATGAATGCTTAATGAGATCTGTTTGTTACAGGTCACAGAACATTACCTCAGCAGTGCTGAAAAATGGTCGAATTGCTTTGACGGCGACCTGCAGTTAAGTGACACATCACTAAACATAGAAGGACTGTAACACTGGCACGAACCTCTGCATCGCCATCTGGTCCGTGGTATATGCACTTGTAGATATCACCGTATGCGCCACCGGAAACCGGGTATTGGCAGCATCGAGTGATCAACTTATTTAAGTCTGGGATAATGATTGGAGGAATTGGCTGAGCGGAAGGGTGTCGTGCACCGAAGTTGGTTGCACTGAGGGAATAAATGATGCCCAGAAGACTAGAGCATGGTTGCACGTCCATCTCCTGCTGTGTGCAAACGAGGGCACTTGTAGTAGTCTGAGTGTGGTGGTCTGTCACCACAAGTTTGAGATTATTAAAGTAGTGCTCACTGCCAAATTATAAATGGACTTGACAGTCTCATGCTGTGTGGATGGGCAGTTCAAGTTTCTACATAGAATCTTTGTAAAATCACGATATTAATATATAGCGATATGCTGTGTGGCGGTACAGAAGGCTCCCAGCTGTCAACTCACGTTCCTGGCGCTACCGCCATGAAAAGATGCATGTATAGATAAGAAGAATTTCGGTCGTGGACGAGGATACACCACCCAACCATTTTGCAATTGCACTATGATCAGCTTGCACGTGAGAGGACGCACCTTCTTGCCGATCAGAGTCTTCTTTGTGATCACAGCGTGGCGTGGCTGTAAACTGTGTTGAACTTGAACGCTGTGAACATACTGGACATAGTGAAAAAGGTAAGTACCGTCGCGTCGAGGCACTGAGAATTTTATTTTAGTCGTTCGAATTTGCTTTGCGAAGCTGAGTTGCATGAAAGCACATAGTTGGCGAAGAATGAGCTCAACTCAAAACCACAGCACTTACAGCAACCCAGGACAAACTCTCATCCGAGTCTCCTTCATCTGCTGTCCCACCAGGTAACGCTGTCTATCCTGGATGTGCACGCAATTACTTGGACCATGTCGCCAGTAACACCCTGAGCTCTCCGGTTTGCCCATATGGTATAGCAGAAAAAGCACAGCTGCCAGGTTGGTCGTTTGTTGCCAAGAGCTGCATGCAAACTCGTGTAGTGGGTGGTGGTGGGCCGTGCGAGGCGACTTACAGGTTAGGTCTATCCAATCGATACGTCCTCAGACGCTCGACGCATGCTCTAGATTTTGGAGTGAGGCGTTTAAGCACTTGCGTTGGGATGTCCTGTAAGCATTTTTCAGTGTCAGGTTGCGTAGGCTTTGGTAAGTGACAGTGATTAGCAAGTGAAAATGAAGGGAATTCACATAATAAATACGCAACGGCCACCTGCACTTCGAGCCCCTTTGCCAGACAATATGTCAGTATGAAGAAAATCTCCCCTCGGTTTTGAATCGTGTGTATTTATTGTCCCGTGTGGTCGGTGACTCCTAGTAAGACATACTAGTAGCCCTATTCGAGTGCAGGGGGCTCCCACCTTTCAATGGATTTCTTTCGTGAATGGGTGGAAACGCGTAATAGTGTCGGCCCCAGGCCAACACCGACATTGTACGAAAGAAATGACTTTGGTGTGAGAGACGGCGCTGCATCGCATCGTTGGTGCGTTCGGTGAGTTCTTCTATTCAAGCACGGGACTCGCACAAGGAATTGATACCAGACAATAAAGACTGTTCGATGACGTACAGTTCAACGGCCACCTGCACTTCGCAGCCTCTTTGCTGTCCAGCAAGATGCACAGAAGGCCTGATACATCGTCCTGTTTCCTCAACCACCATCTAAATTGTAATGGCACTTGTGCCCCGACTCCCCGGCCGTGACCGCTTTGAATTGATTTTGTTTTGCCTCGTGCGATGTTGCTCAAGATATGGATCAGTTATTTGGGACCCACCATGGCCTAGACCAATAAGATAGTCAGACTGCGTTGTCCAATGTCTTCATCCCCAATTGGCACACTCATGTTCCTCGGATCTTCCCGTACCTATCCAAGGCTTTGGGACCTGTGGCCCTTGACATCGTGTGACATGTTAAAATGTCACTATTGCGCAATCCTCATTGCCACCTCCTTTAGTGGAGTGAGGTTTGACCCTGGGCCTCTTCTCAGTCTCGTCTCGCTAGGTAGGCTGTTAGTTTCTTCATTGCTTAGTCCTTTCTCACTCAATTTACTCGTTCCGATAGCGATTATTTGCGCACCCGCCCTCCCACGTGTACGATGTTGTGTTTAGAGCTGTTTGTTCTCCAAATCCATGGGGCTGGTCCTGGCTAAATCGTCCGTCCAAATTAGTTAGTAAATTTCGGACATATGCATATGTCAAGTTCGAACGCCACTTCATCAAGTGACTTCAAGCACGAATCAATGAAGTCAGGAATCGATTAATCAACGTTCGACTTTGGTCTTATCTAGGAACCACTATCTTCCTTCGTCTATAAAGGGCTGTCTAGGGGAGACTAAGTCTATCCGATCGGCCCAGTGTTTGCTTTTAGGTTTCATCTTGTAAGTCTAGCCACCGCAGTACTGATGGCTCGTGCTGTCCAACGTCTCTTAGCCATACAAAATGCACTCACAGACAATCCTGTCAGTGATGATCAGAATGTGGACGAATTCATCTTGCCAGATGGTGCGGTGATGACTGCCAAGGCAGACTCTGTTTCGCCGACAAATTTCGTTCGCATCGATGGACTGGTTGTGTGCGAGTATCATTTACTCGATCAGACCGCGCAGCTTGTCCTTTCAGCTGTCGGCACGCAGTTTGAAAATACTGCATCACATGTGCCAAACTTTCAGGTGATAGAGATCCTTCCTTCCCCAAGATTGCCACAGGCGTCTAGAAACGACATATCCGTGAAAGATATGTGGGCAACTGTGTACGCACTCTTCACACTGTACCACAATCAAGAAACCATCCCGGTCGTACTGTCTCAGACAATCAACAACAACGAAGAGCTACGCTCATATTTACTTCGATCTGGCCTCGGACGCACGGCGCATGCGCCTACAGCTCCCAAGAAGGAGATATACTTGCACAGAGCCACGTTCTGGCAGGGTGCGGGCACACAAGGATACCATACTCGCGGTTGGCTACCTCCATCGTCATTTTCGATTGCGCCCTTTCCCTACATCCAGTCATTCACCCGTACACCCACTGTCATTTCCGTGCACCCTCTTCGTCCACCAAAGCCCAAACCGGGAGAAAACGTTATTTAGGCGATTTTGCCCATCCATAGGGGAGACTCTAGAGTTCACGTACTTTGATCTCGGCAGCGGATCGGATACTTCAGCACATCTAGACTCGTTTCATCGTTGGCATAACCAAGAGCGAGTGAACAAGGCGTGGGGAGAACGCGGCTCGCTGGAGAAACACAGAGCATATATCACAGAAGTAACGAACGATCCTGCTGTTTCTGCCTGTGATAATGAGTTGGAACGGCGAGCCCATGGGGTATGCGGAGATCACGTATCTAAAGGTGAGTATCTTAGACGATGTTGAAATAGGCTAAAATGGTAGGCAAGGAAAATCATGTGGCGCCCTACGTTCATGGTGGTCCTGGAGACTGGGACAGAGGCCTCCACGTCCTTGTCGGAGAGGATAAGTTCCGTGGTGCCGAACGAAGTAAGTCATGTATCACTGCGTATAAGCCGAGTCTTACCAAAAAACAATCATGCAGCAAATATGTGGCATCGTGCTCTGATACACTACTGCTTCCTGGCGGACTCCCGCACGGAAAATGTGATGGGCGAGCCCAAAGCTGATAATGCCTCCATCATCAAAGTGGAATTTGACTCGGCCATGCATATCGCAACAGTGAGTGGGAGTATTAATTCTACTGTGACTGTCTGCTGAAGTCTAGGTCCAGATTTTTGACTTTCCTTATAAACGCTCTGCACTCGTCTGCGCTACCAGAGAGCGCTTCTTCAGGCTGGACGTGCTGTGATAATGATGCGTTTCAAGTTGCTAGTAACCAAGCACCCTGTAAATAGCATAAACTGGATCCGTCCGGCATGGGATAGTGAGTAGAGACCAGGATAGCTTGCGATACAATGTTTTTTCTGTGGAGCCAAAAAAATAGAACCGGACCAAAAGTGTCGCAATCGTAGGAGTGTCAATGACTAATGTGACAGAATTCATTATACATGATGACCACGTGACAATGTCCCAAATCGCGCTCCTCTTGCGAGTTCTGATCTTTCGATTCGACCACAACGAATACGGGTATTTCTACTATGTCGACGTCCGCAACTTGTCCTCATGCTCACGATATATCTGGCTTGAGAGAACCAAAATTAAGCCAATCAGTTCATAGGGAAGAATGCACGCAATGTTTTGATAATCAGGTAGGCGATTAAGGAGGCTGATACACAATTCCGGAGTTCACGCCTGTGCAGGATGGCCCCGCGGGCATCGACGTTTGCTTGGTGTGCTTTAATGGATCATGTCTTGACTCAGATCGTCATCATACGCGTAACCATGTCCTCCGATCAGGACACTCATTCACTCTGAATATCAAGCGCACCCCAAAGAAGAAGGCTTCGAATCGCGTGAGTGGTAACGCATTTATGTGCAACATACACTAGAATCGTGCTAGGCTGATGGAGAGGAGCCACCGGCTAAAATGAAAAGGCTTGCCATTAATGAGGAGCGCGAAGAAGACAAATACGAACATACCACTGTGTTCAAGTGTTGGAAGTGTGATCTGCAAGGCGGGAAAGAAATAGCGATTGATGTTTGAAAACGCAAGTATACTCACATATTACTTGTCTGATCGGTATCGTTGATACTACCACCACAGACAAAGCGTCTAACTGATGGTGTCATGCTATCGCTTTCATCGGCACGTCAATCTGAAGTCAAAGCTTGGGAAGAGGAGATCACAGCTTGCGAGCACACACTTTGCTTGGAGCAGCTCCAGAGTGGGGCTATACCCCAAGAAGGTGAAAATCAACCTCCTCTTGATCAAGAATGCGTTTTCATTCCAACATTAGGTCTGGCGCATTGCGCCTCTTGCGAGCTTACCTCAAATCTCTGGCTTTGCCTTGCTTGTGGTGCTCTTGGATGCGGTCGTGCCCAATTTGGTGGCACGGGCGGCAACGGCCATGCACTAGCACATTTTAATACGACCCAGCATCCCGTATGCGTAAAGCTCGGAACTATTACGCCTGAGGGCGGTGCTGGTCAGTCGTTATTTCTCGCCTTTATGATATGTATCTGACTAAATTTCCAAGATGTATACTGCTATGCATGTAATGACGCCCGCATTGATCCAGAGCTCGCAACCCACCTCGGTACCTTTGGTATCAATGTCGCGGTACAGAAGAAGACCGAGAAGAGTATGACTGAACTTGTGCGTTATTGGAGAAATATATTGCTATCGTCCTAAATCTGATCCTTAAACCAGCAAATCGAGCAAAACCTCCTGTTTGACTTCTCCCTTACGGCCGAGGACGGTTCTGCACTTCAACCGATCTTTGGTGCTGGTGCTACAGGTCTTAGCAACCTCGGGAACAGGCATGTTTTCGATCTCTTTTAGCAACTATTATTTACGACGATTGCTCCTTACAGCTGCTATATGGCCTCCGTTATTCAGACACTGTTTTCACTCCCTCTTTTCCAAATCCGTTATTATGGTAAAAGACCTTGTGGCACAAGTTCCGCCTATGTCTCTCCGACAGCAGCTGCTCACTGGGAGAATTGCACTCATGCCCTCCCTGCGGATTGCCTGGAATGTCAAATGTACAAGCTCGCTGACGGCTTGCTCAGCGGACGATACTCTAAGCCTCACACAGATCATGAACAGGGTATGTTGAAAGATGAGATCAACCATATTGTAGATTATGGGCATGACATTTGACGCACGCTCCGCAGCTCCGACTGACGCTCTCGCACATCCAACACCTGAACATTCTCCTTGGCAGGCGGGCCTGAAGCCAGCAGGATTCAAGGCTCTCGTCGGTAAAGGCCACGCTGAGTTCTCAACCATGCGCCAGCAGGATGCGGAAGAATTCTTTAGTCACCTGTTGACAGTACTTAGACGATTCAACCACCAAAATATTCGCGGCGTATCAGGTACTAGAGGGTTGTCTCATTTATCACTCGCGCTAATCATCCATAAAAGAATCCGAACCGACCGAAACGTTTGCCTTTGGCCTCGAACAACGTCTCCAGTGCCAGTCCTGCCACAGGGTCAGGTATCGCATAGACACGATGGATACCCTTAGCCTTGGTGTACCCGCTCACGAACTCGCTGATGGCGAAGCGGATACGGGAGCGGCAACTGTCGGTACACCAGACGAAAGTGGTCCTGGAAAGAAGCGGTACCGCTCCGTTTCTTTGGAGCAGTGCTTGAACCTATTCCTCGGACCGAGTGGACAAGAGGCTCTGGAGTACCAGTGTGAAGGAGGCTGCGGAAAAGTGAATTGCCGTCAGGTATGCACATACTGTTCGGTCTACCCAAAGGTTGCCTAATGGTGGACTTAGGCAGATGCAGTTTGCTACTTTCCCTGACGTTCTGGTGCTGCATGCAAAGAAGTTCCAGCTTGTGAACTGGGTCCCAACGAAGCTAGGTGAGCTTTTTGCGGTCTCGGTGTCTGATACCATTCTAACATCCACGAATCGCAGACATACCTGTGATCCTTCCAGAGAATGATGAGCTTAATCTTGATAACTACCTTGGACATGGACTTCAGTCTGGCGAAGTGGAGTTACCAGATAGTTCTAACACTTCAGCTCCTTCGCAGCCCGAAGTTGACGCCGAAGCGCTCTCTCAGCTTGAGGCTATGGGCTTCCCGACCGTCAGTTGTCGGAACGCTCTGATTTCAACTGGCAACGCTGGGGCTGAAGTCGCGATGGAATGGTTAATCATGCACATGGAGGACCCAGGTGTGCCGAAATGAACCCACTTGACATTTTAGTTAACATGATTTCTTAGACATCAACGTACCCATTCAAACAGCAGGATCGGGACATGGTAATGCACCAGAACCACCCGCAGAGCAGGTAGCGATGCTTGCTGACATGGGCTTCACAAATGCGCAAGCAAAGAAGGCGTTGAGGGAGACCGTGAGTTTTTCCGGCTCGTCCTGACTCTTATTCTAACAACGTCGTAGGATGGAAATGTAGAGCGCGCCGTCGAATGGCTATTTAACCATCCCGATGACACTGGCGAAGACAACTCACCCGCTACCCTCATCATCAGAAACTAAAAAAGTACCACCTGGTTCATCGCGTTTACCTGCTCGATACAGGCTGAAGGCCTTCATATCGCACAAAGGTCCCAGTGTTCATTCTGGTCATTATGTCGCACATATTCGTATGCCGAGAGGCGATGCGATGGATGTAGATGATGCTGTCGGAGATTGGGTGCTTTTCAACGATGAGAAGGTTGTGCGAGCGGATGAAACGAGCGTCAGGGATCTGAAGAAATTGGCGTATATGTATGTTTTTGAGAGGGAGTGAAAGAAGAAGAAACCAGTGAAAGTTAAGGGTATTAACTGGCAGCGGTGTAGCACAGGAAACGATACAAATGACTGGGCATTCTGCAGGCAAAACGAGGATGTCATCTGAATTTTCGTTGTGGTGTTTATTTGATGTTACAAGTTAGATTTGAAGGAGATGTGAGCAATCAGGTCTAGACAGGCCGTACATAGAAGAAAGTTTTTTATATGTCATGGACAAGATCAATTCTGGAAACCACGTCTGTCCACGTCCTCTGCTGCTACCAGGGCTCATCATCTGAGTCTTGTTCCGTTCCATCCTCCTCTTCATCTTGATCACTGTCTTCTTCGATCTCCTCGATGTTGCTGTACCCAGAAGATGCTATATGCAATCGGCACAAAGACATGCTCTGAATGTGGAGGTACGTACTATCTATTAAAGAGTTAGTGTTCACTATTCATCCAAAAGACAAGATCACATACCATGTTGGGGGGGACTTGACCTAGTCGGGGTCTCACCAAGAAGGCGTAAAAAACTCTACCTAGTCGTGTTGGGGTCAATAAGCGGCAACAAGTTGAGCAGACGAGATCACGCACTTGAGGCTGAGAGAAAGACATGGCCGTAGCAGCGTCAGCGTTGCCTAAGAGGCTCGAAAGACGAGATCACACACATCCTGAGAGCGGGACATGGCCGTGGCACCGTCAGCGTCCACTAAGAAGCTCGAAAGACGAGATCACGCACAATCTGAGAGCGGGACACGGTCGTGGCACCGTCAGCGTCCGCTAAAAACCTCAAAAGACGAGATCACGCACACTCTGAGAGAGGGACATGGCCGTGGCACCGTCAGCGTCCGCTAAGAAGCTCAAAAGACGAGATCACGCACTCCCTGAGAGCGGGACATGGCCGTGGCACCGTCAGCGTCCGCTAAGAAGCTCGAAAGACGAGATCACGCACAAACTGAGAGCGGGACACGGCCGTGGCACCGTCAGCGTCCGCTAAGAACCTCGAAAGACGAGATCACGCACTCTCTGAGAGAGGGACATAGCCGTGGCACCGTCAGCGTCCGCTAAGAAGCTCGAAAGATGAGATCACGCACAAACTGAGAGCGGGGCATGGCCGTGGCACCGTCAGTGTCCGCTAAGAAGCTAGAAAGACGAGATCACGCACTCCCTGAGAGCGGGATATGGCCGTGGCACCGTCAGCGTCCGCTAAGAACCTCGAAAGACGAGATCACGCACTCCCTGAGAGCGGGACATGGCCGTGGCACCGTCAGCGTCCGCCAAGAACCTCGAAAGACGAGATCACGCACCCACTGAGAGCGGGACATGGCCGTGGCACCGTCAGCGTCCGCTAAGAACCTCGAAAGACGAGATCACGCACATCCTGAGAGCGGGACATGGCCGTGGCACCGTCAGCGTCCGCTAAGAACCTCGAAAGACGAGATCACGCACATCCTGAGAGCGGGACATGGCCGTGGCACCGTCAGCGTCCGCTAAGAACCTCGAAAGACGAGATCACGCACATCCTGAGAGCGGGACATGGCCGTGGCACCGTCAGCGTCCGCTAAGAACCTCGAAAGACGAGATCACGCACCCACTGAGAGCGGGACATGGCCGTGGCACCGTCAGCGTCCGCTAAGAACCTCGAAAAGACGAGATCACGCACATCCTGAGAGCGGGACATGGCCGTGCCACCGTCAGCGTCCGCTAAGAAGCTCAAAAGACGAGATCACGCACAGGCTGAGAGCGGGAGGTACTCAGCTCAAGACTACTAGCGAAGTTCCAAGATGACATACAATTTCCTCGACATGAAAGTTGCGAATAAGGAGTGTTTCTGCGTCAGTCGTGTGATTGGAGTCACTGTTAGAAGATCGCGAGCTCTGCTTCTTTTCATCACGAGTGATCTGAAAGCTGTCGTTTGCATTCTCGACTTCTCACCGTTAGGCACCATCAGGACCTAGAAAACAAACATACTCACCAATCAGTCGAGCAAGCAGTCCGCCCTCTAGACCGATATTTCACAGACCTGACGCCAAGGCGATTCACAGCGCCGCAAAAAGTGACATTGGTAGTCAACATCAAAGCCTGACCATGTCTTCTGTTGAATGGTAACCCTCATCACAATCTTCGTGCCTGGTTCAATGCTTGACCATTCATGGCTTGTAAGTGGGGTTACTTGCGTGCCCCCGTCAATGCACAAATCGTACTTTCCTTCTTCTATATACTGTCTTTGAATTTTGGCTTCAATTGCATCGCGTTCAAACAGAACTCGGAGCATATGATCGAGTTGCTAAAGACAATTTGACGAGTAAGCTTCCACAAGAAGGATTTCAAGGTCAGCGAACGGAATCTGATATGAGGCGCAGAAGTTCACTGATATTGGATGGTGGTGGCCTGTTGCGTCTACCAGTGTCACGCAGCCAGGCGCGACGATTCCGGCTAAATTCATGGCAGATAGTACCGCGAAGGACTGTTCGATGTTCTGAGAACCCTCTTGCCGCCTCCGTGAAATTATAAGTAGTTCGCGTGTTTCACGTTGAGTTTGCATCTGGGATGACAACTAATCAGAGTAGTGAGTAAATGCAAGCAATCTCTAGGGAGTAGAACACAACTAAACACTCCATCAGATAATCGTTGATGTCAGTTGAGCATCCGGTGATAGCTTGTGTGACAGATGTGTATGCGAGACGACGTTTTTGCAACTTTTTTCAGGCGGGCTGAGGTATCTCGCAGCTTTCTGAGTGCGGCTCAGTGTCGGGAAAATTCAAGCGCACATTCACAAGGGGTTTACCTAGCTAAGAGGGTCTCTCCGGGAATGTTCACGACGATCTAGGGCAGGTGGGGCGTTGCACAAATAGCAGCATAGTCGATGGAGTCGCAAATGCAGGTCATCTAAGGCCGCCTTGTTCTGATTGCGTGTCTGTGATGGCCCTTGAAATCCAGAAAACATCCTCATCATTCGATAAGCACTCACATTCATTACTTGAAGGATTCCCAATAATCCGCTAATAGCCGCGTTCCATCGGAGCACCGACAAGTGGAATTACACTCGTAAAATCGTGTACCAGGGGCAAAGCTACCTGAACGATGTCGAGAGCTTCGCGGGCACGGGATGCACCCCAAGGGTACTCTGCGGAAGGAAAGCCGGTGCCATTGGAGAATTCTTCGAGACCTGGTTCACTGCTTGCAGAAACAGCATTTGGCGAAGAATTCGAAGAATGAATTGGTGCAGGAACTGGACTAGAGAGGTCTGTAGGGATAGAGCCATCCTCATGGTCGGCGGTTCTCGTGTTGTGTTGTGTGTGTCCTTGACGCTTCAAACGAATTGTAATGACCTTTCCGACGCCCTCAAGGGATAACGTAAATGTGGGCATTTCGTACAGATGGCAAGGTCCAGAGGAGAGGAGATGTAGGAGAGCGAAGGAAGGAGGGCAGGAAGGTGGTTAGGGTACTTGACCGAATTAACCATTACTAGGAAGCCATGAGGCAGTCAACGAGGTTGCTGTGCACAGCACAACCTAAGTTGTCCAAAAGACCTCAACCAATCTCCTCATGATCATCGAGCTCGACAGATAGATGGAAAATTCATCTATAATATCATGTCTCAGTCGCGATCGTTGATGCAAGAGACCGCGTATATAATCAATACCGCACAGCCGCGGGCCGCGGCGTCGTGACGCGACCTGTTCGGTCACGAAATTTTGTAAGTTGTTAAGTCTAAGACATCATGGTCGTGGCACGACCGTTGAACGGTTCAAAACCATTAGACGAGGACGAGGACGAGCCCGCAGCTTGTATTTACTACTACCTCTCACTGCCAGTGAGCACTTATACGAGTTGCTTGCATGTCTGCTTTCTTTGTCCTCACTTCCACCACAAGACATGTTACTAGATCTCATCTCGATCTCAAGTGGGTCGGACAGGCGGTCTGAACCCCAACATTCTGCGGCGAGCATGACAAGTCTTCGGTATGACTCCTGGTCTTGGTTCAACCACTGTGCAGCCAACTCCCTTGTTATCCGTAATGCATCGCACACCGAGCTTGGACAACCTGGTCGACGATATTCTCCTACAGATCTTCCAGACCTTGTCAGTGCAAGAAATATTGACACTAAGACAGGTACGTCCATCACTTGTTTCCACGCGGATTCCGACACATCACCTTTCTCAGACCTCCAAACGTTACTATCTCCTGTCTAAACTTCGCAGCGTCTGGTATGTGGCATTTCTGCACTGAAGTATTAGCCCGCCACCTTCCACCCCCTGGGCCTTTTCATGCTTTACCTGCTCTGCCTTCTGCGGATTTGGAGCATCGCACGGTGTTGGCTCTTTCCCTTGAGAAACGTTGGCCACGATCTACGCCTAAAGTCATTGTGTCGAGCAGAAAAGGAGAAATTGTCGACCAGATCCTGCTTATCCCTGGTGGAACGCAGGTCTTGACTGTCCATGGAAACACAGTGGTCTACTGGCTCATCTCTGGGCAGCCAGGGGCCGCGCAGAAAACTTCAAAGAGTTGGAGAGTGGTCGTCACCGAGTGATGATACTTGCACAGTTGTAAAGGATACAGATGGTCAGGGAATTATTGCCATCGGTTGCAGAGACAAGTGAGTCCCTCGTCTTGAAATCGAAAGGGTCGCTGACAGTAGACAGACCAAACAAACACGCCACTGTATTCTCTCTCACCTTGAAGCCTGCGCTCAGCAAGCTATGTGACTACTCTCTCATCCCTGGTACTATCGCAGGGATATCGCAACACCTCCTTTTCCTAGATACTACGTCAGAGCACGGCGGCGGCGGTCTCGAGCTCCTAGATTGGCATGCTCAGACAAAAGGCACTGCCCTACTCCCACGTATACCTGATCTGGTGAGTGCGCCAAGCGTGACTTGAAATGACAGACCCGTGTGATTTTGTTAGTTTGGACCATATCTAGGCTTCGTCCATTTCTCCGACCATATCCTTGTAGCATGGGAGACATGCATTAGCGCGTTCCCGGTGCCTGACATACCTGCTCAGGGACGGATGGTGATCCCCCATACGAAAGTGTTCATGTATTCTGAGCCCATCAGCTCGCCTGTTGCCTTCACGACTTGTGTCCCTCGAGGTTGGCCCTGCACAGATGGCCCGGCGTACCCACCATCCCAGGAACACCTTCCCTTACAATTGTCGCGCGTCCCAAGGACATGTTGGGCAGGATCGCTCTGTCGATGCTTATTCCATTAGGCAACGATGACGATTCAAAACATCCGTCCAGCTTTCCATATCGGCTTCTCCGATTATCTCCATTTGTTCCCGGTGTGCTAGGAGATATAGACAGGGGTTTAAGGGGGCAGGAGTGCACGCAGATATGTATGGGCTCGTCTGGGCGCGGGCTGTGCGTCTTTGGGCGGGAGGTGAGACTTTGCGGGCCAAGTCTGGTGTATATGCCCCGGTGTGAGATGCAGTTCGGCCCTACCTTTGAGACGGGCAAGGCCATATATGAGATTGAAGCTGGTGGTGACAGTGTGGACTTTGACGAGGGAATGGGACGGTTAGTAGTTGCGAAGGGAAACGGGGGGCTTTGACGTGGTCCAGCTGGTCTAGTAGCCAATCGTGTAACGTGTGCAGGATCCCTCGTGATGTATGAGTTATTCATCGCCCCTAATGACTTATACGACGAACCAAATTGGGAAGGTCCTCGAATAAGGGAAAGACAACTCAGGGGAAGGGATGCCACATTGTCCTGCCGAATCTGATCATGAGGAGCTATTCACTGCAGCACGGGAACACATTGTATGCAAAGTTCTAGTGTTCTCACAATCCAGTGCTGGTGCTTCTCATAGGAGATCTAGATATGACATGTGCATATAGTGGAACTGGCTCCAGAATATGGCTCAGAATCGGATGGGTGACAAGGGTGGTACAAAGAACCCAGTACATAGGACCACTAGATGCATCGATGTGGCAAATGCTGTAACATACCCTGCGCCCAATCGATCGTGACATGCAATTATTGGCCTCGCTAAAACGTCCGAGGTATTAATCTCGCGTCGCCAAGACTGACAGCACTAGTACATTCAAGATCCGTGGAGGAAATGATATATCGGGATTCCCCGACCATGTCCTCGAAGCTCCTTCTGAGATCTGTAAGGTAGTCTTAAGGATCCAAGTACGCAGTCACATCTCAGGGACTGGAAAGACCACTGGTGCAAAGGAAAACATGTGGGAGTCGACATAGCCTTATCATCGACAGTAACCATATGCTATCACAATGTTACGTGCAAAAACAAGATTAAGTTGTGCTTGAATGTCAGGTCGGAACATACCAACTCGAAAAGGAATCAACTATATATTTCTCATGGCCGGAAGAACTTTGGAGTTCTCGACTCACTCAGCCCTGCCGCAATGGCACTCGGCGCCCTTAACCCCGCGCCGAACCGTGGGAACAAGCACTGAGAGTATTCATTGGGCAAGGCGATGACGCTTCTAAGAACGCAAAACGTAAAAGCTAAAGAATACTTACTTTGTCAATCGTCTGAAGAATCACAGAACGATTCAGTTCAGAGAACTAGTGATAAGGACTATACGGGATACTCCGATGTTTCCCAGTTCACCATCGGATGTCACCTCGAGCGATAGTGACAATGCTAATCTGTGACGTGGGGCACCAGCTGGCACCAGGGGAGAATTGCGGGGCGCGCCGCGACTCTAAGAGTTCAGTGATCGCATGGTTATCCCAATTACGGTAGGAAAAGCAAATGTAACGCAGTACTCTGGCCAGGCTCAGGGCGGTAATTGCATTGGCACGGCGACCAGTTGGAAACCCTGTTTTGAATATCATTTATGTGTGTCCGATGAATACGACCATGTTGCAAATTAGAAGTAATTGATTCAATGAGCTCGTAACTGCATGCAACGTTGCAGATCGGCGGAAGCTGATCTTCCTTGCTTCTCCGGATCGGGTATCAGGAACTACTATCAAGGTGTTTCAGGAGTTAGGCCTACCAGGACATGGTCCACTCTCAAGTGTTTCCAACAGCCTATCGCGTAATAGATTGCGGTAAGCCACTTACAGTTGCCGTATCCCCAGTCATCCTCTTTTAATTAAGTTTGCACGTGCAACTACTTACCCAACAGTGGGTCCAAGTTCACCACACAGAAATCGAGAGCCGTCCAGGGCTGCCCAGCACCGTCCCTTGAAACAGCCCTACCCTTGTGACTTTTGAGGGTCTCTCACCCATCCCGTCACACACCAATATCAGTTGCCCAACAATCCTAATATCCATTAAATTATGATGACTAGACGCGTAGCAGAGTAAAGGACCTCCCGGGCTAAGTATAAGCTCGCTACCCGTATTAAAAATCCAATCTTCACCTGAAGCGCTGGGCCGGGTGGGACAAAACAAAAGCAACAAAAAACCACGGGTGATGAAACAAATGCCCTGGTATGAATATAGGTATGCGATGTGTCTATATGCGATGCAATAACGTGACTCGAATGAGGATGGTCGATGAGAAGGTGTGCCGCTTTATGGTGGTAATGCAAGATCTACGATAGTTCCCAGCAGAGGAAGATATAAAAGGAAGCAAGTCTAGGTAGGCCACTTAGGCCGCGAATTTTGGTTTCTGATTGTTTCCAGAATCAGACAAATGGAGTAACAATTTGGAGACGGGTACTTACAGATTTCCGCATCATCAAGGGCGGAGATGAATTGGGCGAATTTGAGTTATGATGAGGCTAGAATGACCGGAAAAAAAATTAACGGCGGTCAGCACAAATTCTCGTAATGGTCATTCCAAGCGTCACTTACTGGGTTCATGTAGGCAGGGACGGGAGGAGGAGCTTGTGGGTGTGATGCGGCAGTCTTGGACAGAACGTTTTTTAGCTGTGAGAGAGGAAAAACGCGTTCAATGTCGAGTGGCGAATAGTGAGAACCGAAGAAAGTACCTTGGCTTCGCTTTCAGCTGCCCGCTGCGCGTACATGTTTGGATGTAGTGACACGCTGTCCATGCTTTTGGCTTGAGGTAATGAAGAGAGACCGCATGACAAGCTTGGGAGAGCGACAAGCTTGTCGGCGCGAGAGTTGGAAGGTTGGCGTGTTGTCATTGTGAAAAGGAGGGCTAGTCTAATAAGTGAAGCCTCTAAGGAATATAAAGAAACGAATATGAAGACAAAGGGCAAAGGTAGCCTTGGAATAGTAGTCTGAAAGAGTCTGAAAGACCTTGTAATCGGAGGATGAGGAGAAATATATAATGTTTGAGGTTGAACTTATATAAAGTAACGCGTTAAGAGCCGGATTCATTTCCCGCGGGATGCCGCAGTCACACAAACTAGTACAGCGGTGTCAGTCACTGATCAGGGAAGGTCATCGAGGTTACTCTCATAAATTGTTCTCATAGGGATGTGCAGGTACTAGATCTGCTTACGGTGTGGACGACCCTTATTTTCGGTCCTATTTCTTGCGCGGACATGGAAGAACTCGTCTAGTACATAAACATCCGTTTATGAACGATAAGCTCACTCTCACCATAAGATTTACTACCTTTTTAGCTGAGCTTCGAATGCCTGCAGGCGTATCTTACCCATGTCTCCCGTCAAAAGCTTCGCGTAAATTTTGGGGGTCCTTTCCCAGTTATCTATGTCGATGGTCAGCCTGTGCTCGTGCATTATGATATCTTTCAATTGCTCTTTCCATAAGACTCATCTAAACTCTGCGCGGTCTCCTAGGAAATACCCAGATTACCTTCACGTTCCATTTCCCGTTCAGCATGTCTTTCATTTTCTCACGAATTCCATCAACTCTCCTTCATTCTGAAGAGATCTTGAGCTCAATATTCAACGACGGTCCGTAAATATTAACCCGTCTTCCCAACACTCATTGCAATTGATGTGAGTTCAAGAATAACTTTTCAATGTGAAAAAGCCACGAGTCAGTGCATCTTACTTATCATGCAAAGCAAAGTTTCGCCACTATGCGGCTGGGCGAACTACTATTCGCTGTCGTATGGCATCGGCCATGTCCGTCTTAATTTGCCTCTCTGGGCTTGTACAAGCGCTCCGCTCTTTCCCACCGCGGCGTGCCCTCACAATGCAACGGCACCGGCCGCCTGGCGCAATGGAGAGTACGACATCTCATCAATGGCGGACATGTCGTCATACTAGGGTTTCGCCGACGGCGGAGGATTGTCGTCCTCATCGTACTTTATACTTGATGAACGGAGGCCTACAACCTATGCATGACCTAGCGAAACTTGGACCCACCCCCTGGTTTCCGCGATGTCACGGTCAGTTGACACAGTCAGCTGAAACATCCAGTATCAGTCTATCGCGAGTCACACGATTCCGTCGGTGTTGCAGCCTGAGGTCCTGCGGGTCCAAAGGAATATGCGGATGTCTCCCAGGTGACAATGTGCCAGATCAGCGCAAAAGTCGCGTCACGGTACCGAACGTGGGTGTGAGATTTAACATGCTCGACGTTGGCCCTGGTAAAGCAAAGGTGCTCCACAACACTTTGTTACCCTCAAAGATTCATCTCTGCAGGGGTGTCAAACTCGTGTTTGGCTTTACGGCAGCTAACATCATCCCATGCACGTGAATTGATTTCATCGATGCATGTGTGTAATTGGATGCCATCAGACACCGTATTTCCCCCGAGTATGACGAAGCACGCCACGCCGCTCTCGCAACGTATGTCGTTCATTATGAACGACTTCTTTCCAGCAGATTAAGATCGTGATGCCCTTCATTTCCCTCCCTCCTGAAAAGAACTCGCGGTATGAGATACAAGATACAAAATCCTCGTATCTTGGACCGCGCATCAAACCGAACGCTTCACGGAGTCGGAGTGTTGTATTCTGAGATTCGAACGTTCGCCTCTAACACATGCAAGCGTCATATCAGCTATCAGTAGGATATCCTCTATATTCACTTCTCCTCGGAGTATCTTTACCCCATCACCACATCCCGTTGATGACGCTGAAGCACGTAATGCAAAGTTACACATCAATTTCAAACCATCCCAATTTAGTCGACGGCCTGTATGCCATCATATGCAGGGAGGCGTTTACAAGCAGCTGGCCAATCGATAGTGCCCTGTACCAGCTCCGTGAGAACCGTAATCACATCGTCGATGGAGCCGATGAGCTGGTCTGTCGTATCACGCTCACTACATGGAGAAGGTAAAGTTAGTCAAACGTATCGCCAGAAAGAAGCGGACCGTCGGCCGCGGACCGCCACAGACGCACCGGAGAGTCATCGTCCGGTTCTGAACAGCTGTTTGTAGTCGAATTAAAGTTTGCAGGGTCAGCGGAGCTCGTGAAAGAATGCTTACAGGCAAAGTCCAGTGTAACACCAAATGGTGTCCCCAATTCGTCGTTGCGGGCGTAGCGTTTACCAATCGAGGTATTGGAATCATCTACTCGAGAGAAGATACCAGCTTTCCGTAATTTGGTGGCTGAGCCCGCAGTCAGCCTCAAGGGTGCTTTTGCAAAGAAACATGTTTTGACGCACAAACTTCCTGGACGAGGGGATCGAATTCTTCCTTGGCACTTAGGGGAACGATGAGAACCTTCGTGGGAGCGACGACGGAAGGCAGTGACAAGACCTTGGGGCATCCTGGAGTAAGCGCCGGTTCACCTAATCGAATAATTGACTAATATACTTACCCCACGTTCGATATCCTGTTCTCTGCACCAGAAACTATGTTCAAGCAAAGTATACAGGATGCGACCGAAGCCAAATGAAGGTTCGATGACATTTGGTGTGAATTCGCGAACTGCCAAAGGTTAAATCGGGCAAACCCATGGCACAAAAGGCAAGCGCACTCGATTGCTTAAATGTCTTGCGTTCGATCGCCAACAGATCGGGGGTGATGGTGAACTCCTTCCCTTCGGCAGAAATTGTCGCTTGGCTGTACAAAGAGCCTTGGTGAATCCATGAAAACGAGTAATAAGGGGAGATACGGACCCTTGGGCAAGTTCACCCTTTAGCTTGATAAGCTGGGATTCATCCATTTCACCGACGGCCTTTTGCAGGAGGCTTGCATCGCGCCCGTAAGTCTTGCCAACGACCTTTTTGTTGAATTCTGGTACCTCCTTTTCGGTTACTATCGGCTCCTTCAGTGCTTGCCTGACAACAAGTGGCTGGCCAGTCCTTGCTGAGTGCACCGACAGGTCATATGCCGCCCGATCCGCACAACCAACGCACTCGGTCCAACCTGTTGCATTCTCTATCTCTGCATCCCAACAATCTGTAGCATAGTGTGCCATCTCGTTCGCCATGTGCTGTCGGAACCGCAAGCGTTTTGGGTTGATACCGATCTTAATAAGGAAAAGATTGATGCGGACAAGGAAGTAGCCAAGTGTCTCGTTCGCTACGATGCCCGTGTCTACAGCTTCGCCGATAGTCATCTGGGTGACTTGAGTGCTGCCACTGACTTGCACATGTCGATCGAGGAGGCTGAGCACGGTATCACGCACTTCGCGGAATTTTTCGTGGCTCTTATCCTCGGGATCGACGAAGTGCTCGATTTCACCCATGGTGAATTCTCGGACCCGGAGCAAGCCAGCGCGGGGAGAGATTTCGTTTCTAAAGGAACGACCGATTTGAGCGGATGCGAATGGTACACGACCGTTGTTGAATTCGAGAAGGCGGGAGAAGTTGAGGAAGTGGCCTTGAGCGGTTTCTGGTCGGAGGTAACTTGGACAACGTGTTTCAATATCCCCGATGCATGGATAGAGGGTGGACTTACCCAGGATGTTGGCCTGTGGGACCGATACTGCTGGCAAACATCAGATTGAATTGCTGAGGCTCGCCAACCTCGTTGTCAGTATCAGGGTTACGGATGTCGTATTTTCGGCAGAGCTCGCCGATTTCAGGACCAGAATAGTTATCTAGCTGTTCCAAAATTATGAAGAAGTATCAGACGAGAGATTAATGACGTGCCTGGGCAAGGATACTCTCAAACTCTTTCACAAGCTCGTCTGCAAGCTGAACTACAACAGTTTTCGCTTTCTTCTTTCTCTTTTTGTCCTTTTCATCATCTTTCGGTTGGGCAGCTAACCCGCGAGCTTCCCGATCGCCGGCAAGACGCGCTTCTAGGACGCTTTTGACGAGGTGATCTGCACGGAGGACATCGCCAGTCTTGGTATCCTTGACCATCCAATCTGCAAATCTAGCGACGTGGCCAGACGTCTCGAAGACGGGAGCAGGAGTCATGATGGTGGTATCGAGTTCCAACATGTGATCCTCAATGATGAAATGCTTTCTCCATTCCGCCATGATATTGGCTTGTAATGACGAGCCTGGTGGACCATAGTCATAGAGGCCAGCAACACCTGTGAATGCAGGTTGCCTATATCACTATTGTAGATCACAATAATAACGTATCACTTACCGCCATAGATTTCAAAAGCTGGTGCATAGAAAAATCTGCGATTCAGGAGAGCATCCAGACGGGATTTGTCGAACGGATGGAACGATTTATTAACGACCGACATGTCAGAATGACTGTAGCGTCTCGTCGATAAAAACAGATAAAGGTTTCGAGGAGTTGGAAAATATGTGGAGAGTGTAGTGGGGAAACCAATTGATCTGACTCGCATACCGCTGGTCACGTTGATCGCCGAGTCAGATAATCTACCAGTATGGTCTCTTCTCCACCAATCACATGCGTCCGAGCTACAGGTCACTTGTCCAATGAAATATTTAACGCCTTGAAAACGTTATGTAATGGGCTGACTCCTTGGGGTTGCTCTAGGCTGTCCGACTGCCGGGAATGATCATCTTGTTCGCGAACAAGTAACATCATGTTTATGCACACTCTAGCTCGACAATTATACCTTCTGCTAGTGGACAGGTCTTACTCCCTTAAATTTCAAAAGGTCTTGGCCGCAGGCGCCAAGAATTGGTTGCTAATAAGAACATTATCATTTTCCCAGCTGCACGCGCTTCCAACGTGTAGCTTGATCTTTAGCAGCACTAAGCAGCCTACCGGTGCTCTCGACTTGTACCCATCCATTACCATCCCCATCTGTGTAAATTTGGTACTTAGTAAACGCACTCAACTTGAATGTCGAATTCCCAACGTGCGGTAAGCAAATATTTCTAAATTGATGTAAAGACCCTGCAAGCGACGCAACGCGCCCGGCTAAACGACTCATCAATTTTCTGGTTGAGCTCCTTCTCACTCTTGTTTTATTCGTTTCACTGCGGGTGGTTCTCATGTCCTTCAATTACCAGGGTGCTCCGGTTTACAATCCAAATTCTCCGGACGTACTACTAGGACCGTCTACCTGGTCTTCGTTTGGACATGCCTTGTTGGCCACTGCGCTCTTCAGATGCTGGCACATCTTAATCTTCTTTGGTGCTTGGTCGACTGCTATCTGTGTGATCAGCCATAACGTCCATAGTTTAGCGTTGCAACCCACTCTTATCACCGTGTATGTCTCACATCTTATAAGAAGCCAGGGTTTTTTTACAGTTCTTGTCTAGATTTGGTACTGTTCTTGGTTTCGTCATTTCCTACAGGACTACTTCCAGTTTCGAACGTTACAACGAGGGACGAAGGCTTTGGTCACAGATTGTGCTCGGAAGCCGCACCTTCGCTCGCACCGTGTGGCTACACATACCAGGTACACATTAGCCTCGTGGCTACCTTCGATGATGGTTGATCTCCCGCTTATAGATAACGCGTATCCGATTGATCAGGCACTCACAGACCAGCAGGAGGAATACAAGGCGAAGACTCTGATTGAGAAGAAATCCGCCGTAAACCTCCTCGAAGCATTCGCCGTCGCCGTTAAACATTATTTGCGTGGCGAAGATGGCATCTACTACGAGGATCTGTATCACTTGGTCAAATTCCTTCCTACCTATGCGCTTCCGCCGTCAATCCCTTCCGTCGTCGATCTCAATAGGACAAGTAACATGAGTGATGATGTTCCTGCATCACCACGTTCAGGGCACTTCCATGGATCAGGGCTCACGAGGAGAGCGCCGGCTCCGGGTCAACTTCCGTTCCCGACTACCACACCTGCATCATCCCCCGGGTGGCGACATTTGCGACAGAAAAGACGCTTCACGCCGACAGGCGTTCCCAAAATGGCGTTAAATTTTCTACAGGCCCCGATGATATCAGGCTAGCCCCTGCTATGAATCCGCCCAAGTACTCGATGTTCGATCTATTCCCGTTCTCGCTACTGGTCAGGATGCTGGCTAAGGATGGGGTGGATAAGCACGGTGATGCTGTGAAAGGAAGGAGGGCAGCGAGACGGAGAGCTGTGATGCGTAATCACCGAGGTCAACATTCGTACAACATTCCCCTGGAAATCTCGTTGTATTTGGTTAGCATTTTTCCACAAAGATCTGTGGTTCAAGATCTGAATCTGGTACCTTAGGGCTCTTACGTCTCTGCCCTGCAATCTCGCAAGGTGGTCGATGCACCAACTACCAGTCCGTTCATCGCTGTCCCCAATTTCTGCAGACTTCTTACTATTGAACCCGCAGCTGTTCTACTGGCAACAATCACCCAGCTTGTAGATGCCCTGACTGGTCTAGAAAGGATCCTCACTACCCCAATACCATTTTCGTAAGCCCTGATATCATCGCTTTCGCGGGGAACTCATTTTAGCATAGATATTCCATTCATTTGTGGCTGGTAACTGTTGTATATTGTTTGGCTTTGGTACGGAGGATCTGTCTTCTCCCATGCAGCGGCCATTGACGACCTTCGCAAATATAGCCGTTCCAAGTCTGGTCGACGTTGAAATGGGTCACGATCCCCGCCACTGTTGTCGCGGTAAGTCCTGATAGGATCATTGCCATCACATTACACGCTTGTCTGGAGTCGCATCTCCCTATCGCCCAACGCTTATCTTGTAAAATAGAGTTTTATCTTCTTTGGCTTCCTTGTTGCTGGAGAGGAGATCGAAAGTGCGTGATGTAATTTCATTGCATCATCTACTCACACAGCATATCTTCCCAGATCCCTTTGGTAAGTTCAGTTCCGTGATAGCGGGGATGTCTGACATACTCAATATCAATGCGCTTAACCTACCCAGGATATGACAAAAATGATCTGGTACGTGCTGTGCGGTCAATCGCTGCCTCGGACATGCTCGAGTAATTTGATATTGACAAACTTTAATTTCAGAATATGGATCACTTCGTGCACAATATAATACGTAAGATGCTTGCACTCGCACAGGGTTACTACTGACACCTCCATGTAGGTCAAGAGCTTCGCGCTATCATGGCGATACCTACGCCTGACCCTGGTGTGTGGGCATTCTCCGAGGAGAACGACCTCCTTTTCGCCAGCTCGGACGCAGAGGAACGCGTGCCACCCTCGGAGTGGGTTCAACGGGGTATACCAAAAATGCGAGATGCGCTCAAACTGCAGTGATCCGGGTGTCTCGGAGCTTGTGAAAGGGGGTGCATGGGCGCGCGTCCTAAGTTGTTCTAGGCTCCCATACACGAGGCTCACGTATTGCGCCTTTCCTTTGTGCTTTTCTCTTTGCCATGTTCAATTTTTTCATAAATGTTAATTGGACATTTCACCACTAATATCGTTTCAGGAATTTTCATACCTGCTGCTCCATATCTGCTATTGTGCTTGATGCTATTTTGTTCCTCCGATCTAGTGCCACTACCATCATGTTGGATTGAGGGTTTTGTGCTATGTCGTGCGAACGAGAAGTTTTGCAAAGGTTTGAAGTGCTGTGATATAGTTCAAACTTCAAGCTGCCCGCATCTCACAATAGCGCTATCTAGTGTGATAGAATGTTCCTTGCGGTGACGAAGAACAAGAATATCTTTATTAGTAATAGCATGCACTGAGCGCTCCGTCAATGCAGTGTCTTCGTGTAGCTGTGACTCATGCAATTGATAGGTGATTCCTTTATTTCAATTGTTCTACACATGGAATTCTTGTTCGTATCTAATTCGCCACCGCCGAGTCCAATCGCCTATCTTCGAGATAGGTGTGTATCGAGTTCAGGAATACCGAGTTGCAAGATAACGCCTGCCAGGACAAAGTTTGTGGATTGCATATTAGAAGTGCACGAGAGAAGAGTGAAATGTTTGCATTTCATGCAAGAATGATTCAGAAATCTAGTGTATGTATAGGGGTGCTTCGAGGCTCTACTCCTGATTAATTCAGGGCTTTGTGAAAGAGGCCGGCCGCGTTGACTCGGTGTAAGTAGAATCATAGATATGCCCAGGCCATCAATACGGTCACTGCTGGCGACTAGACCGACAGCAGCATGACGCAGTGGAAGCGTGCAGGGCTCATAACCCTGAGGTCACTGGATCGAAACCAGTTGCTGCTATATATAGTTTTGTTTTTGTTATGTTTTAATTCGGAAGCGAAGAGCGTTGTTGTGGTTTGTTAGCATTCAAAGCTGTTGACAAATAAGACACAACCAAACGATTCCCATAGTTTAGTTCCGAAGTAGCTTGTAGTAGTAAGCAGACTCTATGTTCATCCCTTGTTTTAAATGGTTTCACCGTCTCAGACGAGTTTTGCGTGTCAATCGCCGCATGATGAAATTGGATTGCCTGGAGTCCTGCCTGGGCTTTGAATGATGTGTCATACAAGTTTAGGTCCTGATGCAACAAAGTTCCGCGGTCGCTATTTTAGTGCGGGCCGGAAGGATGCCGATTCGAGCCTGGTATGGATATCTACTTGTCGGCAGATCAACCCCAGGATATAATTCAGATAGACTCGTAACTCCACAGAGAGAGAGATGACCGATTAAGATACTTCAGCACTTTGTAAGGACTGTCGGCGCCGTAGGCTTTGTTGCGCAGCAGCAGTAGGCGCTCAATGGGACCTTTGGGGACAAAATTTTGGCGGACGTTGAAATTTCGTGGCACCTATGCGAGAGGATTGAATGGCTACCAATCTGTGAACATCGTGTTCCCTTGTTTCTGTTCTGTCATGAGCTTGTATTAATTCTTGTAAATTTCTATTATGTCTTGTACCTCGGATTCCAGCTCTCCATCACCAGCAATGTCACAGCTTCTGGTAGATTCCGCAAATTCCGTGAGTTAATCATCACTCCTACGTTAGTCGTTTCCACGAGGAAAAGCTCGCTCATATACTACCAGAATGATCGTTCAAACCTAAGTCTGCTCTCTCTCTCTGTCGCTGCTGCGAGTGCTTCGCCAATATCCATTCCTCGGTCTGCGGACATAGTTATCCAACCACTGCATGGTATGATGAATGTGGAATGTTACGGTGCAAAGTACTTACTAATCTCGTAGTATCTGGGACCAACTTTGTTCCCAAGCATCGTCGTCTGTCATCTACTGGCAAGACCAGAAGGAGACTGAGCGATGCGCGAGACGCAGCTACCCGACCTTCGTAAGTTCTGCATTTAGCTTCCCCATATCCTATAATTCTTCTCCCCCCCTTATACCCTACCACTGCTTTAATCTGATTCTCATTACAAATTTGGCATCTAGAACAGCATCCCTGCAGAGTGCAGCTTTATCCTCACTTGCTACCTTGTCTCTTTCCTCTTCTCCGAGCAGTAATATCCATCACGGCACTTCCCTGAATGTAGTGTCCCGAAGTGTCCTTGAAACACAAGGACTTGACCCCAATACTGTGGTGCAGGGGGCTGATGCTGCACTACAAGATGGGAGCTTTGACGACAATGAATTGTCGGCGTCGCTTCCCACTCACAGTAGTCTGGGTACGAACGCGAAGAGCGGAAAGAAGCGCGGCACGATATTCACGTGCGAGAGCTGCTCGAAGGTAGCTTCTTTCGTGCCTTGAACTATTCGAGTGGAAAGTGACCATGAGCCTTCAGGTCTACCGGCATCCTTCTTGTCTCATTAAACATCGTTGGGAACACACTCCCCAGTGGCGCGAAGCCTCCAAGTTTGTGCTTAGCAAACATCAGCAAGTCCAATTGTTGGAGGTCATTACCCCTGGCTTAACAGCTGACAAAGGTGCTAATGAAAATTTCCTAGGCCGCCGCCATATTGTCGCATCTTTCACCCTCATCTACGAACGGGACATCACTTCCCGAAGATCGCTCCCTTTGGCCTACCTTTCTCTCTGGTGGCATAGTCCCGCCTCCCGCTCCCGGGAGCGCAAACGAAGGATCTGGCACTTTGTCTCCTTCGAAACCGATATCCAGCTCTGTTCCGGCAGCGTCCGTTATCAGCAGCTCGGGCCGCGCGGGATCAACCGGACCGCGTCTACATGACTACTCTATTCCCCAAGCCACCGGCCCAGGTGGTATCACCCAGCTGCGTCCAGGCCTCCTGGGCGTACCTACCGCCCCGAACTCTCGCACGCCGAGCTCCCCAGTACCGGTTCCCGCCGCTCCTACAGATGCCGACGCAAGGAACCTGCTGGCTCTTGGCTCTGTTAGCGTGCACTCAGAGTCATGGGGCTCGCCGACCTCATCCTCGTTTTACGGTGTTTCGTCATTCCCCTCTGCCTCTGCGTCCTTCTCGCGTTCGGGATGGTCCCTCCCGCGCTCGTCTGTGCGTTCGATGTCTGTTTCTTCTCATTCAAGCGACGACGGCGAGCTCGTCGAAGTTGATGATATCACATCTGCGAACATGCACATTCACGGGCGGGTGAGCAGCACGCGGTTTAGGTGGAAATCCGAAGAAGAGGATGGCGTGGTGTCGTTCAGCGTGCCTGAGGAGGTTGAGGAGGAGGGCATTGGCCCTGGCACGGTGAAGAGCAAGTCTGAAGAACAATGGGACGGTATGGAAATGGACATGGAGATGGATTAAATCCCTCCTGGTAGGGCTCGCAGGAATGCAAGCCATCGATCGACCAAGTGCATCAAGTAAAGCAAAACAAAACACAAACGAAATATTCCAATCTCTTCTCCTCGTTTCTCACGACAACAGACGTCGACTCATCGTGTACCTATTGAATCCACTGCATACCTCACGCTCACCTTTTTAGCATTGGGCTGTTTCGTCTTTCCTGTTACCTGTTGCCTGTTGTGTCGTTGACGTCATATTTCTGAGACTGCGCCACGCGATCTTTTCGTTTCTGTTTTGTGACATATTAGTGAGGTATCTCCCGGACTTTTTATTTCTTTGGTGTATGTATGATAATTATTGGATGTAACACAACGTGGAATGAATCGTGGAATATCATTATCTTTTACATGCACGATCCTGTAAGTTTCTTTCGTCCTCGGGGAGAAGCCCAAGTCAGCGAAGGATCTTCATGTACGTTGGTGATTCCGTGTGGAATCAGTTTGATCGTATCTCGTCTCACCACTGAGGATGCGAATTTCGCTCACGCAAATAGCATAAGCAACTTGGAGCTAGCGCGGTGGTTTGACCCATATGTATGATATCATACTGCGTACGTCTGTCGTCATGTTAATAATGCACGGGTGATCGGGAGCAATACGACAAGGCCGAGACTGGGTGCTGCGGAGAGAATATTCCCCATCCAAAAGGATACAGTACTATCATCGTCAGAAGGATAAATCCTCCTGATCGACAAGCAGGGATCGCCTAGCAGGACAACTCACGCCACTAGCTCCGGACTGAATCACAGCAAAATAATAAGCCAAGTCCATTCCAGAGCAATAGATACAACAATCAGGCGTACATAAACCGATAGGTTATAACTGTAAATAAACCATTTCGTCTCATTCGGTAGTCTGGGGAATCCATCATTTCTGCTTTCCAGAAGCAGTCTTGGTCGCAGCGCGCTCCGCGACATGGAGTGAGGCAGCGAGATCCTTTCCTAGTCTCACGATGATCAAGCTAGGGATGACGATCCATAATCTACATCGAAAAGAACAGTTATGACGTGTCAAACCAATGAAAAACGAACGCGTACCCATTGGGTATGATCCAGTATACGATCAGATCGGACATAGTGTTGTGTCCGATGGCACAGAAGCCGCAGTAGTACTCCTGTAACCAGTATAAAACTGTTTTAGACAACGTCATGGTCACTGCTGCAAACCCAATGAGGGGAGCAGGAGACCAGCCCGAGACGTGTGCCAAGTACACGTATGCGAGATTCATGAGTGTCTCTACGACATTGAGGAAAGCTAAAAGGGGGAAGTTAGTCAGTCAGAGGAATTGAGCACGAGAGGCACGAACATTGTGCGTTTGTGAACCCATCATTCTCCTCTAGAGCTTTGATAGCCATAAACCTAGTGAAGGCCGTCGATTACAAGACGTGATTGTCAGGGAAGTGCACTCACAAAATCGAACATTCTGGTATATTTCATACGGTTTCCAGATCCAGTGGAGGTCTCCCCCAAGCATGGATCGTGGACTTGCGTAATTACGTTAATTCGACAGCATGAGACAAGGGCAAGGATACATACCGCATGAAACAGTATCCCACATCCCAGAAGATGACAGGCGCGGTGAGAATAAACCAAAGGGTAACCCAAGTATGCGTTTTTACTGCCATCCTTGCAGAATCTGGGTGTACGTGGTGGTATATAAGAAGGTTGCAAGCCACGTCTAAGACTGCGACCCGTCGGTATGTACTGACCGTGCGAACTTTCTTTTGTGGGATGTTTGTGTAGGCATTGTGCAGGGAGTTCTCCGTCGGAACTGTTGACGATGACCATGCACATGGGCAGGCAAAGGCTTCACTCGGCGCAGGTGCTGGTGAAGGTTCGTAATCAACATCCACGTCCACGTCTGTCTCTGTTTGTTCCTCTCCATCTGATAGTCGTGTTCGTTTACGACGCGGACGACGGTTGTCGTCGCTGACGTTTTCCCATCGAGAAACATGTGCTGCAGAGAATACGGGTGTAATCATCAGGAAATATGCGGAATGACTGAGGACAGCCGCAGGGGATACTGGAATTTGAAGGAGTATGAAAGGGAAGACAAATTTTAGTCTTGTGGACTTTCTCGGCAGCGCCCCTTCGAAACGTGTTAGTGATATTGATCGCCACTCGGTTTTGGGCTGTTTTTGTCCATGAGGCGCTCATCGAGAACAATGCAACTCTCGAAGGGATCACGACATTCTCTGCGAGAATGGATTGTGTGGGTTCCCTTCTTGTGTCTGTTACTTGCGATGACCTTGATTCTTATTGCCCTGATAGTGATGGTGTGATTTCTTTGTTAAAGACCAAGAAATCATCGCAGTACTAGGCAGGTACTGAGCATGTTGTCAGCGAGATAGTAGAGCGTCTGCCACACACATCAGGGATCAGGGTTCATTTCAGTGTTGTGACTTGCGGTCTTACGGGAGTCCAGAATCATATCGGTGCCGCTGCCAGCAGGCTTTCCGCCGGAAGTGTGTCACTCTGCAGCATTGCATTCCCGCGACTACTTGCACTCACGGAGCAGGTCGGATACAGGCCTTTTACTAGATCTCAGGTTTGCCTCCAGCTGACAATTGCATTCCGTCCAATATTTTATAGGAAAATTTGAGTTCCATATCGACCCACGTCCTCGGAGATATCACAACTCCGGCTCAGGAGTTCGACCTTCGCGCCACCCTCTCATCAACCTCATTGATGGTGTCAATGTATGGTTTGTTCCACAATGCAACATACTCTAGTCTCTATTCCAATGAATTCATACATGCGACCTGTGGCGGTGATGTATGCCCAGGGCAACACACTGATGATATCCAATAATGCCTTGCAGCTGGTTTTGAGTCGCGTTGCTCATGACGGGTCGTGGCACAGGGAACAGCTGGCTGCCCTGTATTCGTGATAATATCTCCCTAGGTCTCGCCTTTGATCTGTACATCTTATGGAAGTGCTAATAATTAGATAATATCCACACGACGATGCCAGCTTCGCTTATACTCATTTCGTTGTATTCTACCCAGCAAGTGCCAACGTTATTTTGGTGCTGCACAAGGATTTTATTCATGCATGAAGATGTTCATGGGGGTACTCAAGTTGCTGCATGTCTGATGATGATCATTCAAGTTAACGCTGTGCCAACCCTGGTGAAGCCGAAGTCAGTCCGCTGTCTGTCATATCCATCAATTTTGGCTCGTCGTGCGCTTGCCGTGAGTATCTGTTTGAGTGGCATGCTATCTCGAACGCCAGTGTAAAGTCACGAGCGTCCTGTTTGTCCCCTGCAGGGTGGACAACATACCTGGAAGGTGAAGATGGGTATACTTGATACCTTGGAATATAGAGTCATACTTATGTATAAGCTACTGAGCGGAGCATCAGCCGCATGCAGATTCGAGGGTAGCACGAAAACGGGAGGGCATATAGGAAGACTTAATACACACTGGCAATAAAACTATGAGAAACAAGCGGTAGCAAAGCAGAGTCGTTGAAAAGAGGTTGAGATATAGAACAACAAAAAGCACTTGCCAAGTTGATATCACGAGGCGACAGGCTGTGTGGAGGAAACAATGCGGAGAGGACAACGGGAGATGCACCAGAGGGCAAGGCAAAAGTCGCCCCAACAACCATAGCCATAGCCATTTTCTTGAGCAGGTTGTTGTGTCACCGTCTGTGTGGGGGCCGTGGTTGTGATATCGAGTTCGGATGCGCTTCAGAATCTGACTGAGCCCAGGACTTCTAGTTGTCAATGGTCATGGCTTGTTTGTTATTTCTGCGCTATGCTCGAATGGTATATTGCAGATACAGAAAACCATATGTATACTATACATTTACACCACAGTTACGATTGCCCTGTCGCTGAAATGTTCAGGCGATGTTGACACACGGATCTAATCCGGTCAAGTGTGTCAGTGTCTCCACAGATGTATCGGGGAATCGCGGGACAATGCGGCAGGGAAATTTCTCCGGATGACTGAAAAAAGAGAGATCAGCGGACTACCCTCGGGGATAAATGAGATTCTGCAAACATAATGAGACCCGGAGAGAACTTCGGAACGACTGGGATGTCCATGCCGTGTTCATCAAGGGCCTTGTGGGCTGAGAACATGGCGAGGAAGCTCGTGATCGCGATCCAGAGTGCCGCATCCGCGACATACCGTCCCACACTGACCAGCGGTTTTCAACAGGGAGCGAAGAAGCTGCATGAATGTATGCTCACCAGCTCCGGCGACCCCAGCCAAAGCCTAAAGGCATCGTGTCGCTGGTGAGCGACCCATATTCATGAAGAAACCTTTCCGGTTTGAATTCATCAGGACTGGGGTACTTCTTTTCATCGTGTGTCATTGCCCTGAAGGTTTGGTCATTTTGAGACATTCAGTATCAAGGAAGTGAGAGCTTCCCATGTATTTGCAAATAAAACAACCCCTGACAAACTGGGTCATCAGCAGCCATTGGACAATCAGCATGGTACATTTACAAACCTTTAGGGATGAAGTAGCCTTTGTAGATGTCGCTGGTTGTTGTTGTGCGCGGGACGCCTAAATACATTATCAGAGGAAGGTAATAAGAGTAATGGTGGAACGGACCAAACGGAACCACGGGGTGCCATCTCAGTGTTTCACGCAAAATAGCGTCAACGTAAGGCAACGATGGTCTATCATTGAAACCGGGGAGTCTATCTTTGCCAACGATTCGATCAATCTCTGCTTGCGCTTTGGCCTGTACCTCTGGATTGAGTACCATAGCAAGAATGAACATAAGTAACGTGGAAGTAGTCTGGGCCGAGAGCAAGATGATTACCACGGCAAATGCAGACAAGGGAGATACATACCGTCTCAAATGCCCCTGAAGACACAAAAACAATAATAAGCGTCAAGGGGACAAATTTCTGTGGCTTGGATACCTGCGAATGTCATACAAGCAGTCTCCTTGACTGCAGCTGTAATGACAGCGTCGTCCTCTTCAGAAAGCCTCATCCTGCTCAAGGTATCAGCCACGAAGCAAGGCGCCGTGATGCCGGTAGACTATGTGCAGTTCGTCAGTTTATTGTAGCTCTATGGATGGGATGGTTCACCATTCTCTCTTCGACCATTTGAAAGGGTATCTCCTTTATATCATGGCCTGCCTTGAGACACTCTAGTGACGCTCGCTTGAATGTGGCACCAGGAAACCAGCTGGGTAGCTTCAAAACTAAAATGACCAATGAGGCAATGACAGGCCATTATTACATGTGCGGACATACGGAAAGGGAATGTTTCGAGTATCACAGTAACACCTGGCGTCAAAATTGCGTTTACCCGATCCAAGTACCTTTCCATGATGTGGGCGATGGGATCATCCTTGGCTTTCGGTTCATAATCATATGTTATAGGCAGTATAAAGGAAACGCTAAACCTGATGAAAATCAGCCTCAGCAGGAACCAGAACAAGCCGTTGCAACCAACATCTCAAAATGTCTTGAATAGTCGCTAGGATCCTGTAGAAAACTGAACAACATTTTGTGGGCGGAACGCAGTTGCACAGCATGGTAAGTAGGTATTTCAGCTTGACGAAATGCCCGATGATAAATTCGTCGGTGAAGGCGCCACCTGCTGGATTTCAGACACTGATCAACACAACAGAGAACAATCCATTACCTGTCTCCATATGGCAAAAACGCTGGGTTGAAGTCCGAAGCAAAGCTGACAACATCTTCGTCATCGATGTGGAGCAATACTCTAACATGCTGACTCACTGTGGGTAAACAAAGGACTGGGGTTTATCTGAATATATGATGGAACGCTCTTCAAAGAGGTCCTTTGCAACCTCCTCAGAGTTAATCACGATCACAGGCTTGTTAAGCAGACGAGTATAAATGATGTCACCTGTAGAAAAACATGAGTACTTATCTATCATGACCAGAACCTCATCACGAAGTGTTAACCATATGTGGACTTCCAGGCATTGAAAGTCAGCCAAGGCTGAGCGGCATCAAGACTTAGAACATTCCCCACTATTGGGAGGGGCCTAGGACCAGGAGGGAGTGGGGGACCCGACTGCTTGTTCCAATAGTTTCGATAACAACTAAAGATAGCCAGCGCCAAAGCCGATGTGGCCAAGTAAAGTCTAGGTCCATCGTCGAGCATGGTAGGATGTGTTTATGTGGCTTTCAGAGGACGGCGGTCGAATTGTACTAGGATATATAGTTCTGAGAGTCTGAGAATGAATTATGATCCATAACGGAGCGTTACTAGGAGCCTGTCATCATTCGGAACCTATTCCGTTCCTTCGAACAACCCTGAGTGAACTCTGGATACCCTCACGGCATTCAAAAGACCCCAGATTCTACTCATCGTGTTCGTTTCAGCTTAATGTTGCGGCCACCACCGAGCGGTATATAATCCGTGTATCCCAGCCACTCGCATGCGACACTGTATGGTGGAACGAGAGAATGAGTAATGGTGAAACCGGGTGGAGAGAACGAGGATGGAGAGGCAGCTGGCCTTGAGTGCCGCATTGGGGAATCTGGTGCTCATGCCGCACGGCCCTGAACTTGAAGTGCTGACAGTGCGAAGGAGCAAGAGTGGTGTCAACTATCAAGTGTGGCGGCATTCGCGAGCACAAGAATTGAAAGTTTTGGCAAAGGATGGTGCACGAACCGACAAAGCTCCACGAGACTCGTCGAGTAGAATGACGACATGTAACGATGTACGTTACGAATCTTGTACCAAATTGATAACGGGCCCTTTCCAGGGAATCAATATTAATCAATGCCCACGGTGTCCAAGAGTGTCAGGTAGTGTTGTTGGCAGATTACTGCCGTTCTGCCATTCGCCGTGGCAGAACTTGGCAGAACTTAAAGAGGTACTGGAGCATGCGTGAGAATCGGTAGATGAATCTATGATAAACTGTATTTACTATCTAAGTCGTCAAAGCAAATCCTAATTGTATCTGCCCAATAAATGAACATTAGAAATAGGTGTTTGTCTATGGCTAAGCTAGCTTATAAGTCTGGAGCATGCAGGTGATGTCGAGCGGCTGTTCTCGGACATGGGCAGCACTCAATCAGTGACGCTGCACTGACGCACTACAATTTTTCAATTGCAACCTTTGAAACAATCGCAAAAATCCGTGCAAACCTTTGCTTTAGCCTTTCACAACTATCATGATATCGGAAGACACTCGCTAGCGGGAAGGCTGTTCGTCGCCGTCACGCACACATGCATGCTCAAGACGAGCCTGGCGTATCCGAGAACGTCAACCTTGATACGGCACATTGCCTCGAAAACACAATTGCATTCGAGCCACAACTCACAGTCCAAAGTTGATGAAATTGATGCAGAGATTGATGCACTCTAGAAGCAGAATGAGAAATTGACTGATATTGATATCAACGGACTCGAGATATTGGAAGGTAATATGTATAACTTCAACGAGCTGAAGTGAGTTGAGGCTGGTGCCAAAGTCTATTGAGATGAGGAGCTCTCAGTGATTGATCATCATGGTGCGAGAGGTGAGGCCTTGAGGAGGGTGGTTGGGATGTCGCATCATTAATGTCGACCAACATATAGTTTTTTGTAGTCGATGGATAATTTACCTCTTCTGAGTTTTGCCTGGTTTTGCCATGGCACAACCCTAGTTCTGCCGTGTTCTGCCAATTCTACTGGCAGAACTGCCTGCAAATAGTTCTGCCCACAACACTAGTGTCGGGGAGAGCTGCACGAAAGTAGTGTATATAGGTATCACGGTATGGCATGATGAATTCCTCGAGGCAGCGTAGCGCTAATCGGTCATTTCGCCGGTTCATATACTCATGCAGCCTTGTCTTCTATCTCAGTTGGTTGCGTGCAAGCTTGCGCATGCAGGCAGGCTCATACCCGCTCTGACAATCATTTACCATATTTCAATCACGCCGGTGTGGTGGACATGAGTGGACATAGACAGGCAGACACATTCCTGGACAATAATCTGCTCTCAGTAAGGCGGCAGTGTGGTAGACATCGAATTGGTAAATCCACTGCCAGTGGGGCCAATCGCCTGGAGCCATCAACCAGGTTATCGTAAAAGCACGACCTGGCGGGCAACTTCATCATCAACAGACCACATCGAACCTACTACACTGAGAAATCCAGAAATTGTATCGCTGCAGCAGGACAGATCGCCTCATCTGGGCTTGATTTATCGCCCACAGTAGTGTGGCAAGCCGATAAGAATGCAAACTCCGGATTCTGCAAGTGGGATCGGGGCAATGTCCGTGGTGGTGAAAGGACCGTCCCGCATTGACCGCAAGTTTTTCAAGAAAAGCAAGTCGACCAGATGGCCAGGGGGAATGATAGCCAGCACAGCTCGATAAGCTCGTCCAGGTCAGATAGCACTGCCTGCCACTCGAATCTCGCTGTAAGGCTGCCAGAAAGGTTGTTGAGAGAGACAAAAATCGATGGGGGGCGGCCAGGGGAGCGAAATGCTAGTACAGTTCGATAGAGATCGACGACCTTAACTATGTCAGGTAGGACACCCCGCTGCTGGAATCTGTAGATAAGACTGTTGGTGAGGACGTGGGTCGGAGACACGCCTGCAAGGTTGCTCGACACTGCTCCACAACTGGAATGTTACCGTAGTGAGATGCAAAAAGTTAAACGAGGAATGCAAAGGACGCAAACGGGAGCACTGACTTGAAGGGGAGCAAAAGGACGTCAAAAGACATGATTGCGATGGTGCAACTCTGGGATCGGAATACTGCAGAGCTGCTATGAAGTGCACAGCCAGAACTAAGAGAGTCCTAAGGGACAATGAGAAGGTTCCACGAGATAGTGTACTTGGGACTGCGTTAAATGTGATTCAGTGCGGGTTGCAATAGGGATCGGGAGATACTAACGAGCGTCGGTCTTGCTCTTGCCAGTGTAATCTAACTGTGAGTGCGATTCTGCTGAAACGAGACGAGATGCATGTCATGTCAAATAGCACACAAGAGTGAAAGAGGAATGTCTGAGGTAGTGACAAAGAGATGAAGAATAAAGGCTAAATGTATCAGATTCATATAACCAGACCATTAGAATGAAGATTTCAGTCATTCTTTGAACTTCTTTCTAATATGATAGAGACGAAATTGCATTGGTACTCGACGATGTCCCGCACTAGGTGAGTCCGCGAAAATGTGACGGGTGAATCAGTGAACTAGTGAACTAATCAGTATGGCGTCAAAAGTAAGGGAAGGGACGGAATGTTTGCATCGAGTAGGGAGCCTGAGAGAGCTTGTGGTACTAGGATCGACGACGACTCGGATAGAGTTTAGGCAACAGGGTCGGACTCAGTGCCCTGTAGAACCAGACATGAGTGTACACAACAGCTCAGGTTGACGCCGCCACTGCGACGAGGTGCATATGTACACCGCGCGCTCTAGCCTGAGCGACCGTAGCCTGGTCTCAGTGGTCTGCCAGTGAGGAATTATCTGAGTCGGCGAGCGCTAAGAAACTACCGTGCGAGTTTCAAGTTGCTCTGAAACCTAGTTTACGACATTTACCCTTGGCATTGAATGTCGTTGTTTAAATCGATTGAATGGCACCTTGACCGTCATCCAGAGGATTCGACATGGTGACAAAGCTGGGGAGCACAAAAAGCTGCAACTTAGGATGCAAACCAAAGTAAATCTTTACAGTTGGGAGGTCCTAAGTTGACGTGCCAAGGACACGAATCCGAACATCTCGATGATAGGCTACCGCACTGGCATGCCTATGGTGCGCATTGTCTAGCCCAAGGGTTCTCGGGCCAGAGCAGCGGCGACCTTGTTAGTCTAGGGGTGGTTTCGGATCTTGTGCACAGCAGACAGTGAGTTCATTTCATTTCAGTAACTTCTTGCATATCACACTGTCTGACTCATCAGTGAAAAGAAGATCCTGAGGGTGGTGACATTCAGGCATTGGAATTTCCTGTGTTTCTTGAGCCTCACAACTTACTCGTTTCGGCTGCTTCGATCAATCTTGCACCCTACGTGCCCCTTCTGTACAAATCTCATGCCCATGAACTCCAGGACATCAGCGCTGTGCATTGCAGCATGATGTGAGTGCCACATGTATGCTGTGGTTGTCTCCTTTATAGTCCATCAGGACTTTCCAGACACTACAATATTTCTTACCTCCAGCACATATCTTGCTCTCGAGTGTTGGCTTGTATCCATCCTTCCACCAGATGTCAAACTTCGTACCTGATCTTCTTGACGATTGCCCTTCACCCTTGGGGGAGGAGTCGAGAAATCCAGAACACCCCCAGGACCCGGGAGGGACAAACCTCGTGATCAGTGAAATGGTACAAGTTGTCATCATGAGTATATACCATCTTTCTTCCTTCAACATGTACTGACAAATTTTCCTGAAGCCATGCTGGCAACGCTTTATCTCGTCATTGCTATGCTGTTTCGTTTTGCGACTAGTTCCGTGCCCGGTACACTTGATGTTATCCTCCCGCCCTTGATCGCAGAGCCAAGCCACCCAGAACTCCCCAGGGACCTGGGGGAGACACTCAGTGGAATACAACACATTGCCATTATTTGTATGTGAAATGTATCTCTGTCCAGCATGAATTGACCATCTCCTACAAGCCATTCACACAACTGGTCTCACTCTTGGTGTCCGACGGATCCCTGCTGGCTTCCATGTAACAGTAACAGCTGATGGCGCTGAATGGCAGACTAGCAACCTGCTTGTACACATAGACCAAGCTGTCATGGAATGGAATGAGCGTATACTTCTGTAAGTTGTCCCTAATGCAATCTTTCCTCCAGGAGCCCCTTCAGTGACAAATCCTGTATTATACGGGTCACCCGACCTACATAATATCCCGTGTAATACGGGCCAGCGGATTATGGGCCGATGTTATGTATATACCCGATGTTGACGGGTGGGCCGGGAGGAATATTATTTCCGATGGAGACGGGTGGGCCCATCTATGCTGATGTTATATATATCATCAATGATAGCAGATGGGCCGGGAGAAATATTATTATGGAGATGGGTGGGCCCATGTGGGTAATATGTAGAGTAGGATTGACATATATTATAGACCTGAGGAGAGATGTATAGCAAATAGTATTATATAGACGGGTGGGCCGACGTATCAGTATTATTTTGTAGATGGATGGGCCGAGGGAGCCGTGAAATATTTATTAGATAGACGGGTGGGCCAACGTAGGGAAATATTAGATAGATGGGTGAGCCAAGGGTGGGGTGAATTATTTATTACATAGATGGGTTGGCCGATGTGGGGTAATATTAGATAGACGGGTGGGCCGAGGGTGAAGTGAATTATTTATTACATAGTCGGCCGACGTGGGGTCATATTAGAAAGACAGGTGGGCTGAAGTGCAGAATTTTACATAGACGGGTGGGCCGACATCGGGTAATATCAAGTACCAAGTACTAAAACCCAAAACCCAAAACCTGAAACCTGAACACCCAGACTCAGGACTCAAGGGACTCAAAACTCAAAATTCAAAACTCAACTGGAAACTCATACATTGTTATGAGTTAAGAAAATTCAAATTTAAGATGATATACATTTTTGTCATCTGGAAATACCGAGTACCGAGTACCGAGACCTGATACCCAAGACCCGAGATTCGGCACTCGGTAGTCAGTGAAATGAGTACAGAAATACATAAGATACTACACATTAGTTTCAAATTTTGACTTGTGAATCACCAGTCTCAAGTCTCGAGACTCGAATCACCGAGTACTGACTACCAAGTACCAAGTACCGAGTGCTGAGTGCCAAGTGCCAAGTGCCAAGTGCCAAGTGCCAAGTGCCAAGTGCCGAGTTCCGAGTGCCGAGTGCCCTGATGCTTCCGGGTATTAAAACACAGATAGCCCTCGCTCTCAGGGGGTCATCAGAATTTAGATCACCTCAAACGGATGTGATTTGGGTGAGATATGAGCAAAATACTATATACCGGGTGAATTTCAGCATTGGAAGTTTGATGCTTTCGATGTTTTTGATGTCGGGTCTCGATGCATTCGGGCATTGACATGTAGATAGCCCTCGATCTCAGGGGTGTGGCAAAATGTAGATTGTCTGAAACAGATATAATTTGAGTGAGATATATGCAAAATACCACACACTGACTACCAAGTGCTGAGTACCAAGTGCCGAGTGCCGAGTTCCAAGTGCCAAGTGCCGAGTTCCGAGTGCCGAGTGCCGAGTTCTGAGTTCTGAGTGCCAAGTGCCAAGTGCCTCAATACTTTCAGGCATTAACACCCAGATAGCCCACGCTCTCAGGTGCCTGTCAGCATGTAGATCATCTCAAACAGATGTGATTTGAGTGAGATATGAGCAAAATACTATATACCAGTTGAATTTTGGCATCAGAAGTTCGATGCTTTCAATGTGTTTGATGTCGGCTCTCGATGCTTTCGGGCATTGACATGCAGATAGCCCTAGATCTCAGGGATTCATCAGAATTTAGATAGTCTTAAATAGATATGATTTGAGTGAGATATATGCACAATCCAAGATACAGGGTGAATGAGTGCCAAGTGTTGAGTGCCAAGTGCTGAGTTCTGAGTTCCGAGTGCCGAGTGCTGAGTGCCCTGATGCGTTCGGGCATTCAATTACTGTCAGGAGGTGTTCCCTCATCCACCTCAGTGCCTTCAGTGTTGCAATCAAGCTTTCTGCCGTGTGCTGAGTGCTGAGTGCCGAGTGCCGAGTGCCGAGTGCCAAGTGCCAAGTGCCCCGATGCTTTCGAGTATTAACACCAAGATAGCCCTCGCTCTCAGGGGCCTGTCAGAATTTAGATCATCTCAAACGGATGTGATTTGAGTGAGATATGAACAAAATACTATATACCGGGTGAATTTGGCATCAGAAGTTTGATGCTTTCGATGTTTTTGATGTCGGGTTCTGATGCTTTCGGGCATTAACATGTAGATAGCCCTTGATCTCAGGGGTGTGGCAGAATTCACATTGTCTCCAACGGATATAATTTGAGTGAGATATATGCAAAATACTACACACTGACTACCAAGTGCTGAGTACCAAGTGCCAAGTGCCGAGAACCGAGTTCCGAGTGCCGAGTGCCCCAATGCTTTCGGGTATTAACACCCAGATAGCCCTCGCTCTCAGAGGCCCGTCAGAATTTAGATCATCTCAAACAGATGTGATTTGAGTGAGATATGAGCAAAATACTATATACAGGGTGAATTTCAAGTGAGATATATGCAAATACTATATATTGACTACTGAGTGCTGAGTACCAAGTGCTGAATGCCAAGTGCAGAGTGCCCTGATGCTTTCGGGCATTAACACCCAGATAGCCCATGCTCTCAGGGGCCCATCAGAATTTAGATCATCTCAAACAGATGTGATTTAATGAGTCCCAAGTGCTGAGTGCCGAGTGCTGAGTTCCGAGTTCCAAGTGCTGAGTGCCCCGATGATCTCAGGGGTGTGGCAGAATTCACATTGTCTCAAATGGATATAATTTGAGTGAGATATTTGCAAAATACTATGTATATACTGACTACCGAGTGCTGAGTGCCGAGTTCTGAGTGCCAAGTGCCGAGTTCCGAGTTCCGAGTTCTGAGTGCCGAGTGCCCTGATGCTTTCGGGTATTCACACCCAGATAGCCCTCGCTCTCAGGGGCCCATCAGAATTTAGATCATCTCAAACAGATGTGATTTAATGAGTCCCAAGTGCTGAGTGCCGAGTCCCAAGTGCTGAGTGCCGAGTGCTGAGTTCCGAGTTCCGAGTGCCGAGTTCCGAGTGCCGAGTGCCCCGATGCTTTCGGGTATTAACGCCCAGATAGCCCTTGCTCACAGGGGCCCATCAGAATTTAGATCATCTCAAACAGATGTGATTTGAGTGAGATATGAGCAAAATACTATATACCGGGTGAATGTCAGCATTGGAAGTTTGATGCTTTCGATGTTTTTGATGTCGGGTCTCAATGCTTTCGGGCATTGACATGTAGATAGCCCTCGATCTCAGGGGTGTGGCAGAATTCACATTGTCTCAAACAGATATAATTTGAGTGAGATATTTGCAAAATACTATGTATATACTGACTACCGAGTGCTGAGTGCCGAGTTCTGAGTTCTGAGTTCCGAGTGCCAAGTGCCGAGAACCGAGTTCCGAGTGCCGAGTTCCTGAGTGCTGAGTACCCCGATGCTTTCGGGCATTAACACCCAGATAGCCCTCGCTCTCAGGGGCCCGTTGTCTTAATAACCGAGGGTCTTATATGAAAACGTGTAAGAATGTAATGACACCACAATTACACTGGATAAGACTTCTTGCCAGTCCTCGATTAACACGGTCTACAACTTTTCTTCTTTCATGGTAGATAACGTGTGAGTTCTTGGGAGGCTCGCTAAACCAATCAGTCAGATTAACTTAGCCGGAGCTTTATAATCTCTGATTGAAACTATGGGATTGTCTAGGATATACCGTCTAGACACTTGAACTGGTTTCCTGAATATATGGTTAACTGTTGAGAAGCTGGTCTCAAATGTGACTACGTGGACCAAAGCTCGTGTTGGTCAATATACAAATACCTGGTGAGAACGCTGGTCTCACAAATAACAACAATGACAAATAAAAAAAAACAATGACAAATAACAACAATGACAAATAACAACAATGACCAAAGCTCGTGTTGGTCAGTATACAAATACCTGGTGAGAACGCTGGTCTCACAAATAACAACGTTGACCAAAGCTCGTGTTGGTCAGTAAACACTACGTGGTGAGAACACTGGTCTCACAAAACTGGGTTTCTATCGCGAGAAATTTACGTAATCTCAAGGGAAACACTTTCCCTGCACTTGTCTGGACAGTTCTTACAAAGGAAATGGGCTTTGTAAGCAGCAATTTGTTCAGACTGAAGCTTCTTAGGTGAGAGTTCAATTTGCTCAAGTGGGAGTTCTTGAATGCAACAAGTGGGAGATCTATTTTTTGGGGGAGAATGGGCTCTCCTTATATACATTTTGTGTGGGAATATTATGTAAGTAAAAAGGTGATGTAATGACTTCAGAATGTGAGAAGAATATTCCAAAAACTGGAGCAGAATGTTCTAGCAGGTGCAAAAGAACATTCCAGAATATTCATGGTGGGATAATGACATCATTCTGAGTCACTATGAGTCATTATGAGTCATTGGAATGTTCTAGCAAATTCCATGGAACATGACATCATTATGACATCACTATGATATCATATCTTTCAACCAAAATACCTGCAGGAGTGTAGGTGAAGTCCTATGACATCATTATGACATCATACCCTGTAGGTACAATTTTATGAAGCATCTGATTAGTCAGAGCATCCTAATAGAAAAGTAAAGTAAAGAAACACTAGAGAAAACAACTCAGAAATAATGGAACAAATAATAGTACACAATACGCGGGCTTTTTAGATAGGTTTTTGTTAGGCTTTGAACTTTTCTCTATGGGTTTCTCTAGCCAAAGTGAATAAGCCAAATGAAAGGCAATACATTAACCTTCATTTTGCTTCTCATATCAACTAGGTCATTATGTGATTCCCATCTCACATATGACTTTTCTTCAAAACATGGTGGATTCATGAATCACTGAGGGAAAACTGAAACTATTGGACCAAGGTTTGATACCAAGGTATGGGTTGACTAGTCTGAGGACTAAGCTAACAGACTTTGTCTTTTAGGGGGATACCTAGTAGTCATGTCCATGCATGATTCCCAAATCATGCAGGACAACGAAAGCAACGTCTTCGCATTACTCCCACTTGTTTTTTTTGAATAAATACTTTGATAAAGAGATCTACGATGCCATTCACTATGCTTCATGATAATAGTATTAGTACTTACAATATTTACTTGTTGAACTGAATCATTCGGTTGGTTCGAGAATATTTTTGCTCCATTAAGGGACAAATTTAGAAGCCCTATCGCACAAATGAGCGTGAATCATTGTGCATTGTTGCATTGTGCAAGGTCTGAGCACAACATTGCTGTGTAAAACATGTCAATGACACAGTCTTTCACCAATCACTATCTGCTGGCGACAGTTACCAGCTCCATCCCTGCTGGTGGCGATTTTTTTACCTCGGATGAAGGAAGATATGGATTTATTGATGAAAAACAAACTCTTACCTATGGGTAGGGATGGCGCACTCACAGCAGGCAGACGAGTCTTATGGGAGGAGGGGATAAAAGGCAGGAAATCATCCATCCTGGATATCCTTATTCCGGGATCAGACCTCACAACCAAAGATATCTTGGGCATCAAATACATAAAAAAAAAGGTCAAGCACTCTTACAGGGAGCATCTTTATTACAGAAACTGCGGTCTGGTCTAAAGTGGAGGCTTGATGGTGCCTTTTCAGGTCCTGTGAAGAAGTTAAGGCGGCGGCAGGAGTTGGGGAATGATGAGACAGACACAGACCTGGAGGAGATGAATGAAGATTCTATGATGGACACAGATGCCAGCTGGTCACAGCAATCGTTCGATGCTGGACAAAAGAGATCAAACCATCCCGTCAAGATATCAGAAGAAAAAGCTGGGAGCACCTCTTGCGGAGCATATACTATGCTATGCGCAACATCATCCGCGAGGCCAATGACGAGTCCTCCCAACAAGACTCACCGAACCCCCTTCCCTTCAATGTCGTCCCAGAACCATGATACTGGTCCTCTGAATTTGCCACCACACCCTGTTCCAGACACCACCGACTCGCGCAAGCCTGATTTAGTCCTCATGGACTACAGGCTGAAAAAGAATAAATCAGGTGAAAAGACCTGGGCGGATGTTCTCACCAATATCGAGATCACCAAGTCAGAATTGATTCAAGGAAAAGATATCCCTATATTCTTAGGGGTCGCCACCAAGGGATATCTTATAATGCAAGAACAGCCGTGGTGCCGTTTCATTGTTTTGTTCAGCATTGCAAACCTCCAGCTCCGCGCTCATTATATGGACCGCTCTGGAATGATTATCTCTCAACCCCTCCCAATTGGTGCCAATGCCATGCATTTTGTCGACGTCTTAAACACAATCACACTATCAGACCTAGCTTCCCTTGGGTTCGACCCTACCATTCACATTTGCACTGACCTCTGCTCCGCTGGTTCTCACAATGATCTTCCTGAGGGTATAGATCAAATGCCGGAAGGAACACAAGGCTGGGTGATGGACAATGACGGTGAGGTGTACTGGATCATGGCCATTTTATGGAAGAGTCGTGGTCTATTTTCGCACGGGACCATTTGTTATCGTGTTCAAGATCAGCATGGTGAGGCGATCTCAACCTGGCTGGGCTGATATGAAATATCTAAAAATGCTCAACCAGTATAAGTGAGTCTCAGCTCTGCCTCACATATTGCAGTAACATATCTCCGTATTATACGAGTGAACGGACGTGCATAATATCCCGTATGATACGGGCCAGCGGACCATGGGCCAAAGGTAGATATATCCTCGACTGTGATGGATGGGCCAGGAGTCTTATTATTCCCGATGGAGACGGGTTGGCCCAGGTGGGGAATATGTAAAGTAGATGGGTGGGCTGATGGACATGAATTTTCAATAGATGGATCGGCCGAGGTAGTTGGATATTATGTAGATGGGTGTACCAAGGTAGATATGTATCAAATAGCCGGGTATATCAAGGGTGCTTGTTATCACATAGACAGGTGGGCCCAGATATATATCATATTAGACGGGTGGGCCGATGAATTAATATTATTTTGTAGACGGGTGGGCCGACGTATTGGTATTATTTGTAGACGAGTGGGCCGAGGGAGCGGTGAAAGATTTATTATATACGGGTGGGCCAATGGTAGACATATATTGCATAGACGGGTAGGCCGACATAGGGGTATATAATATAAACGGGTGGGCCCAGGAGAATGATAATTGTAGACATGATGGAGCTCAGCTAGTTGTATATCATGGAGGTAATAATTCAAAGTCATCTAATGATGTAGTATGGCATGGAGCCTTGCAAAGGGGTGAAGTGGAAACTCGAGCGAAGTGTACCGAGTTCCGAGACCCGGGTCTCGACAAATGAATATGTGATGTCCAGCACACTTCCGATCGTCTGGTATTTCATTGAGCAATATATGATAATAGATCTTTGAAAGCCAACATCATCCAAGCCTACCAAATGCCAAATGCCAAGTTCCAACTACCGAAAATCAAGTGAAGTGTACCATATCCGAGCCCTGACTATCAAATCCTGACAATCGACCATTGAGTCCCGACTACCGAGTCTTGAAACCCGAGTCCCAAAGCCCGAGATTTGAGTCCTGAAACCCAATGCCCGACCATTGAATCCCAACAATCGAGTATCAAGTCCCGACCAACGAGTCCCAAATATTGAGTCCCGACCATTGAGACCCGACACCCAACACCCGACAACCAACAACCGACACCCAACACCCGACACCCCGAGATTCAAGACTCAAGTTCCGACTATGGAGTCCCGGATATCAAAAATCAAGTGAAGTGTACTGAGATCCGAGTCCAACCTGAAGGATTCCTTAGGCTGGACTTCCAAACCTTTGGATTTGTCCTTCCATCTCTATCCAAGCTTAAGGATTGATTCCTTAAGCTGGACCTTTGCCTTTCTGGCACTTCCTGTCTTTCCAAGACTTATGTCTACTTCCTGTTATCTCCGACTCCACCTAAGTGTAGCCTACCTCTGTTTGCTTCTACTCCAGACCTTGTCCATGGTAGCCTTTATTCTCCTGTCCTATAATCCTGTCCACTCCTGCTGACCTCCAGACCTTTGGATCTCCGGACCTTTGGATCTCCGGACATCTTACACTTCGGATATCAAAACCTTTGGACATTGTAACCTTTGGACATCATGACCTTCAGACATCATAACCTTTGGACATCTTAACCTTTGGACATCTGAACATTCAGATGGCGCAACCTTCAGATGTCCTGTCCTCTGGACCACTCCTCCTATCTGATCCTGCTTTGGACTCTGTCCCTTGCAGTCTCTCCTCCATGTGCTTCCATCTAGGAAGCTTACCTTCAGAAGTCTTATCTTCGGACCCTATGCAGCAGGTAAAACTCCTCCAGAGTTTCCTGTACTTCTCTAGAAGTTTCTATACTCCTCCGGAAGGTTCCTGTGCTCATCCAGAAGTCCTCCAGCACTCCATCAGAGTAGCCAGTCTCCAGAAGTCCTTCGGACTTCATTGGATTTCATCTGGACTTCATTCTGAAATTAAGGGTATGTACTCGGGAAAGGTGCAAAATAAAATATACTGACTACCAAGTGCTGAGCACTAAGTGTCAAGTGCCAAGTGCCAAGTTCCGAGTGCCGAGTTCCGAGTGCCGAGTGCCCCGATGCTTTCGGGTATTAACACCCAGATAGCCCACGCTCTCAGGGGCTCATCAGAATTTAGATCATCTTAAACGGATGTGATTTGAGTGAGATATGAGCAAAATACTATATACCAAGTGAATTTCACCATCAGAAGTTTGATGCTTTTGATGTTATTGATATCAAGCCTCGATGCCTTCAGGCATTGACATGCAGATAGCCCTAGATCTCACGGGTCTGGCAGAATTTAGCCCATCCCAAATGGATAAGATTTGAGTGAGATATGAGCAAAATCCCATATACTGTGTGTATTTCAGCATTGTAAGGTCAATGCTTTCCATGTTTGCAATGTCTAGCCTCAATGCATTCAGGCATTCACAAGCAGATAGAACTTGATCTCAGGGGCCTGTCACAATTCAGATCGTCTCACACGGATAAGACTTGAGTGAGATATGAGCAAAATATTACATATCGGGTGATTTTTGATGTCAGGCCTTGCACCAAGGGTAAGCACATAGCACAACAGGAATAAATCCTGTTGTCCTAGTATTCTTATATATTGCATATACTATTGAAGGGATGTTGGGGATCATATTTTGCCTCAAACAGACATGATTTGAGGGAGATATGAGCAAAATACAATTTATTGGGTGTGTCTGAGCTTCGCAGGTTCAATGTTTTTGTTGTCAGCCTTGTGTGGGAAAAATTCTAAAACATCAGGAGAAACATAAAAACACATCATCAGGGACTGCATCAGGTTTGCTATGATCACACCTATGTATAATATGATAGATTGGCTTCCAATGTACTGTTCCAGTCCCTGAAACAGTATCTGTCAGTGGTATGTATCTCTAAATACAAAAAAACTCGAAATTCAAGGCAATCACTGTGCACTGGTGCAAGAAAGTTACAATCACAAGATATATACATCAGCAAAATATGATTTTGCCACACGGTTACCAGAAGGTCACAAGCTTTGACAGTGCTTACTAGACTAAGGATATGATTGTCTTAACTCAATAGTCTTAACTTGCTAGGCATAATATAAGCTTTCTTAATAACCATGACTGTCATATCTTCCATAATAATCCTAAACCCTCACAGCTTATGTATTATGTAGTAATCAACAATCATATTAGACTATCAAGTGAAGACTATCGTGTAATGACTATCAAGTTAAGACTACTGTATTTTATTCTAAGTCTGTACAATAGACCTGTGATACTTGATGAGTGTCAGCCTGAACAGTATATTAAAGATCACACTATCATACTACACATAGGTATGACTATTGAAGACATGATGTAGTGCCTTATGATGTGTTTTTATGTGTCTCCTGATGTGTTGAGAATGTCCTACATTACCTCATATGTTCATGTGAGGCCATATGAATTCTGTGACACTCCTGACATTAAGGGCTATCCACATGTCAATGAACACAGTCATCTAGGCCCCACATTGAAATCATTGAAAGCATCAAACTCCTGATGCGAAAATATGATCCAAATTCTGAAGGACCCCTGAGAGTGAAGGCTATCTGCATATCAATGCCTGAAAGCATTGAGGCCCGACATCAAAATCATTGAAAGCATTGAACTTCCAATGCTGAAATTCACCTGATATATAGTATTTTGCTCCTATCTCACTCAAATCACATCTGTTTGAGATAATCAAAATTCTGATGGACCCCTGAGAGCAAGGGCTATCTGGGTGGTAATGCCCGAAAGCATCGGGACACTCAGCACTCGGAAGGCACTTGGCACTTGGCACTCGGCACTTGGTACTCAGCACTTGGTAGTCAGTATATGGGATTTTGCATATATCTCACTCAAATTATATCTGTTTCAGACAATCTGAATTTTACCACACCCCTGAGATCGAGGGCTATCTACATGTCAATACCCAAAAGCATTGAGACCCGACATCAAAAACATCGAAAGCATTGAACTTCTGATGCCAAAATTCACCCGGTATATAGTATTTTGTTCATATCTCGCTCAAATCACATCCGTTTGAGATGATCTAAATTCTGACGGGCCCTTGAGAGTGAGGGCGATCTGGGTGTTTAATACCCGAAAGCATCGGGGCACTCGGCACTCGGCACTTGGCACTCGGCACTCGGAACTCGGCACTCGGCACTTGGCACTCGGAACACAGAACTCAGAACTCGGCACTCAGCACTCGGTAGTCAGTATATACATAGTATTTTGCAAATATCTCACTCAAATTATATCTGTTTGAGACAATGTGAGTTCTGCCACACCCCTGAGATCAAGGGCTATCTACATATTAATGCTCGAAAGCATCAAGACCAGACATCAAAAACATCGAAAGCAGTGAACTTCTGATGCCAAAATTCACCCGGTATATAGTATGTTGTTCATATCTCACTCAAATCACATCCGTTTGAGATGATCTAAATTCTGACGGGCCCCTGAGAGCGAGGGCTTTTAATACCCGAAAGCATCAGGTCACTCGGCACTCGGAACTCGGTTCTCTGCACTTGGCACTTGGCACTCAGCACTCAGTAGTCAGTGTGTGTATTTGCATATATCTCACTCAAATTATATCTGTTTCAGACAATCTAAATTTTGCCACCCCCTGAGATCGAGGGCTATCTACATGTTAATGCCCGAAATCATCGAGACCCGACATCAAAAACATCGAAAGCATCAAACTTCCAATGCTGAAATTCACCACGGTATATAGTATTTTGCTCATATCTCACCCAAATCACATCCGTTTGAGGTGATCTAAATTCTGATGACCCCCTGAGAGCGAGGGCTATCTGTGTTTTAATACCCGGAAGCCTCAGGGCACTCGGCACTCGGCACTCGGAACTCGGAACTCGGAACTCGGCACTCGGCACTCGGCACTCGGCACTCGGCACTCGGCACTCGGCACTCGGCACTCGGCACTCAGTACTTGGTACTTGGTAGTCAGTACTCGGTGATTCGAGTCTCGAGACTCGAGACTTGTGATTCACAAGTCAAAATTTGAAACTAATGTGTAGTATCTTATGTATTTCTGTACTCATTTCACTGACTACCGAGTGCCGAATCTCGGGTCTTGGGTATCAGGTCTCGGTACTTCGGTACTTCGGTATTTCCAGATGACAAAAATGTATATCATCTTAAATTTGAATTTTCTTAACTCGTAAAAATGTATGACTTTCAGTTGGGTTTTGAATTTTGAGTTTTGAGTCCCTTGAGTCCCGAGTCTGGGTGTTCAGGGCTCGGGTTTCAGGTTTCAGGTTTTGGGTTTTGGGTTTTAGTACTTGGTACTTGATATTACCCGATGTCGGCCCACCCGTCTATGTAAAATTCTGCACTTCGGCCCACCCGTCTATCTAATATGACCCCACGTCGGCCCACCTGTCTATGTAATAAATAATTCACCTCACCCTCGGCCCCACCCGTCTATCTAATATTACCCCACATAGGCCAACCCCATCTATGTAATAATAATTCACCCCACCCTTGGCTCACCCGTCTATCTAATAAATATTTCACCACTCCCTTGGCCCATCCGTCTACAAAATAATACTGACACGTCGGCCCACCCGTCTATATAATACTATTTGCTATACATCTCTCCTCAGGTCTATAATATATGTCAATCCTACTCTACATATTACCCACATGGGCCCACCCATCTCCATAATAATATTTCTCCCGGCCCATCTGCTATCATTGATGATATATATAACATCAGCATAGATGGGCCCACCCGTCTCCATCGGAAATAATATTCCTCCCGGCCCACCCGTCAACATCGGGTATATACATAACATCGGCCCATAATCCGCTGGCCCGTATTACACGGGATATTATGTAGGTCGGGTGAACCCGTATATACGGGATTTGTCACTGAAGGGGCTCTCTGCCTAGCTGCTATACTCGCAGAATGCAAGAATGTTCGACCCTAAAGGGGACTGCTACTGAACACAGAACCAGATGAAAGAAAGACCCTTGTTGTGTGATGGATGCGCAAAAGCGTGAGATGAAAAGTGAAGTGAGCGCGAAGCGCGAGAGAGCGCACTAAGGTAAGCGCGAGCGTGGGAACGTGAGCGCTAAGGCGCACGTTGTGCGGAAAATACCAGATAAGGAAACGGATAAGGAAGCGTATGTGCAAAGCGAGT
>NW_024540462.1:0-77606 GCF_016647625.1 Suillus subalutaceus | reverse complement strand
GGGAGCGGCGAGGCAAAGACAGGCCCCAGAATCCTCCAAACACAGCTGGCTCAAGTAGTATCAGCCTGTGACGCGACGAAACGGGGACAGACCTCGAAATCAGGACAGTGACCCATTCCGTCAAGGGAACAGGAACCTGAGGCGACATGGTGAATGTGATAACCCACGAACCGAAGGGGGAGTTGACAACCCCAACACCCATAAACCGCAACGAGAGGGTGGAAGAGGTCGAACCTCACTACCTGAGCGAAGGAACGATAAATTAAGCCAGGTGGAGAAAGACCATCAGGCCCGAAGGGCTATGTTATGTGTGTCATCAGCCAGGGCACATCTCCAGGAATTGCCCAGAAAGGACTCACATGAAGAAAACAGGTGCAGGCACCTGCAGCTCTAGGCAAATAGTATTGAGGTTAATCTTGAAGAGATCGACCGCCGGCGACACATTGAGGCAATGGAGTCTAATCATGCTACCCCCTTTGGGGCACTAAAAAGCTCTGTTATGGGGATGTATTCAGCTAGACGAAAGAAAACCTATAAAACCTATAAGGAGAACTAAAGCACCAACAGTGCTACACACGACACAGAACAGCCAGAGAGGAGACTGGGAGGCTCAAGGAGCCAGGCCAGACACCATGGGAGATCCCTTGGCCATGCGGGCCAAATACATGTTAAACAGGGGATTCTACCCTGGCGACGATAACCCTTTTATGCCCATTCCCCTTGAACGGTTCACGGTCTATTGGGTGTCAGAAAAGGAGCATGCCATCATAGACCGAGAGGATCAGAGAAATCCAGAAGTAACTGTACCTACCTCGTTGTTGCTGAACCCATACTTCCCATTAACTGACTGGTATGCACAACAAGTTGGAGAACTCAGGGGCCTAGACCCAGAGTTCGTCAGACAGTGGATACAGGGACTGGATGGGGGGAAACTCACCATGGACACTCCTCTCGCCACACGAGCAGAACAGCTGTTAACTAATTGAGGGCGTTATCCTGGGGACAGCGCAGATTATGGGCAGCTAAATCGCTTTGAGTGTTTACGTCAACTGGATGGAACATATGAGATTAGAGACCGCGTACGGGCCTTTAATACTGTCGTACCGGTGTGGTGAAAGAAATAGTAGTCAGCTAGATATACCAACTAACTTACTAAATCCTAATGGGTGTGAGTGCAGTACGTCGACCCAAGGGGACTGCTATTGAAGCACTTCCTTCTAATAGTGCGAGGGAAGAGAAAGGAAGAAACTAAGATCTAAGACCTGAGATGTTCCGACGACCAAAGGTCCGAGTCCGAGAATATCCGACGACGCAATGTGGGATACCGATGGTACACCCAATGCAAGATGCCGAAGAGGGACACCGACGCGAGACACCAATGCAAGGTGAGGAGTCTGATGCTGATGAGCGGCAGGTAAGTCTAGGCTGAGGTAAGGAGAGTCTAGGTATGGGTTGCCAATGTAAGACTACCAGTAGCGGTCCGGATCTCACAAGGCCTAGGTAAAGAAACCTTAGATAGAGTGCACTTAGAGCGGTCAAGGCACATCCGATGATAAAAGCAAGGAGGATCAATTGCACAATCAAAGACTAACTAAGGTGACTCCTACAATGGTACCAGGTATGTCCAAGGAAGGGAAGTAAGTGATAATATGAAACTTGAGTCCTATTTATCTAACTGTGTGAATGTCCGGAATCACACAGGCAAGAGTAGTAGAAACACGAGGTACTCAGGTCAATATGTAATAAGGCTCGTGAGTGCTGCAGCCATGGGAATACATGTAATAACACATGCTGTTCGTTCAGTAACGGTAAAATAAGCTTAAAACGCACCAATTGAGATAGGTGGACATGGGCAGGACATGGGAGGATTCGGTACCAATGGGATGGAACGGTCAGCCGAAGTGCGCGAAGGCCGAATCAATGAATAAGGGACAGTAAAGACAACCCTGGCTCTCTGCAAGAGACCGAGGCCGCGGATCTGTATCAGCTGAGTCAGACATAGACCGGTGCGACATGGAAGAGTTGAGTGAGTTGAGACTTTGCAAGGAAGTGATGTATGGATGTGATGTGGACTTCTAGGCTGCTTGACTCCTATAGTGAAATGGGGTTCTGCAAGGCTAGCCCGAGCTTGAACACAACACCGGTAGACCTGTTGTTGAACGAGAAGTTTCAATTAGCCCAATGGTACGAAAAGCGTCTGCAGGGTGCTCACGATGAACTCTGCGACCGATTAACGGGGAACACACAGGAAGCCAACATACTTAGACTGTTGGACAGAGGCCCACTGTCACCAGTAGAGTGTCAGCTGGAAGAGGTAGCCCGGAAGATATACACTCCCTCACCTGATGCGAAGTTGTGATATGATGAGGCACACCTGTTTGCCCTGGAGCTGAATGGGCAGCAAATCCCAGCAGGAACTTATCCGGCCTTGCAACGAGGGTCAGCGATAACAAAGGACTTTAAACGACTCATACCTAAACCAGTGGTAGTTATAGTACATATCAATGGGAGCCCAGCACGGGCGCTCATTGACTCTGGATCTTTATCTGACTTCATGTCAGTAACCCTGGCAGAGCAATTAAAGGTGCCTTGGAAAGAACTCACCAAGCCGATTGTAGTCCAGTTGGCAATCCAGGGATCACGATCAAAGGTGAACTTTGGGACCAGAGTCCAAATGGAGTACCAGACTATCAAGGAGGACCGGTACTTCGACGTCATAAACCTGCAGAACTATGATTTAGTCCTCGGGACCCCATTCTTATACCAGCACAAGGTGATGATGGGGTTGAATCCACCTAGAGTGGTAATTTGGAGCGCAGCACCTCTACTGATGAAAGGGAGTGAGGTGACGACTTTGGAGTCACGAGCCACGTAAATACATGAGGAGAACCTCGAGAGGGTACGGGATCACCTGTGGGATTTAGCGCAACCTTTGTGTGCGAAAGCTAGTGAAACGAGCTTACCTCCTTAAGGGCGATTGACCACACTATTCCCCTGATAGATGAAAAGAAAATATACCCGTGGTGGCCATCATGATGTCCTGAACCACTGAGGCCCCAATGGGCAGAGAAGAGGAAATCCTACTTGGCCTCAGGCTGATGGCAGGTGACAAGCGCTGGTAACACAGTGCCGATGTTGTTCATCCGAAAACCTGGGTCCGATCGCCTATGCACTGTTTGTGGAACTAAGAGAATGGAATAAGAACACACAGAAGCTGACCTCACCTCTGCCTGACATGGAGGGCATATTGCGGTGCGTGGCGCAGAAGCCTTATCGCTCGCTGATGGATGGTCAGGATGCCTACGAACAGATCAGAGTGATACCTTAACACGTACCTCGAACTGCAATGACCACCCCAGACGGCAACATGGTCAGTCACGTCCTGCAACAGGGCGATTGCAACGTGCCAGCAACATACCAGGCAGTGATGAACTACCTGTTTGGTGAATACCTAGGGAAGTGGATGGATGTCTATCTTGATGATATTATTTTCTATTCAGACACCCTGGCAGAGCACATTGAGCACGTCAAAACGGTGCTGCAAATATTAGAAAGGGAGAAACTCTACCTTAGCGAAAAGAAGCTGAAGTTCCTGTGCAAGGAAGTGAAAATCCTAGGCCGTATTGTGGATAATAACGGGATTAGGATGGACCCAGAGAAAGTGGACCGTGTGTTGAACTGGAAGGTCCCGACAAACCACGACCTCTGTTGAGGGTTCATCGGCTCAGTGGGGTACCTCGCGGATGACATCTACAAGGTTCGAATACCATTAGGTGTGCTGTCTGAGATAACGGGGGATGCCGTACCTTTTAGGTGGGACTTCACTCAGCAGCGTGCTTTTGAGGAAGTGAAACAGTATGTGGCGACCTGTAAGCCACATTGTCGGGTACCCCTGCAGTATGGTAAGGATGCACCTCACATCTTTGTGATGACGGACACCTGTCTTGGTGGCATAGGTGGCATTGTGGCACAGGGCGCAGACTGGAAGTCAGCTAAAGCTGCTGCCTTTTCTCAGCCAAACTATCTTCGGCCCAGCGAAATTACGCCGTCCACGAACAGGAAATGCTGGCCGGGGTTGAGACAATGCTTCGCCATCGTGATATCCTCCAGGGTGCCTGCTTCACGTGGCTGACGAACCACAAAGGTTTGATCCATCTGCTAAACCAAAAGAATGTCAGTGGGCGTCAGGCGTGCTGGATAGAAAAGATTGGCGAATTTGAATTTGAGGTCAAGTACATACCCGGGGAGGAGAACCTCCTTCCTGATGCCCTATCTCGAATGTATGCATTCAACGCGCCAGGCACTGTCCGTGCTCGGACAGAGCACATGGAGTTCAATGCTGTGGAGGGTCTGCCTAGCTCGCTGGCCCACCTCATCTCCATGCCTCTTATGGTCAGTGGAGAGGCGCTGGCGACTACGACACGACGGAGTGCAAGGGTTGCTGCATGTCCAGCAGTCACCCCAGCCTGGTTGCCTGCGGGATGGCAGGTCACCACTCCCAAGTCAGCCAAGGAGGGCCGGGCACCATGTGTCGAATAACTCCTCAGGAGCTTCTTCTGGGGGGAACCAACGACCAATACTGGGCGAATCTGATAAGGCAGGTCACCCAGTGGGGCAAAAGAAGGTGACTGTGCCACCCGCGGAAACAGGAAGGCCTGACACTTCGGCTGAGTTTGCCAGAAGGGTGCACAATCATTTCGTTCTGCGTGGCCCTGGTGAATTAAAGAAGGAGGGAAAGGGAGATGACACTCACCCTCCCTGACTTGACAACACGAGAGCCCACTGAGGAGCACGAGGAACGATTCATTCCACTTGCTCAAATCCTGACACACTTGGGTCTAGATGAGGACAAAACGCTAGAAGACATCAAGGGTCAATATCACCTTGACCCATTCTTTCAGAAAGTGATGGACTCACCAAAACACTTTCGCAACTTCAAAGTTGACGACGAGGTTGTCCGCATCCGACTAAACAACAGGGTTCTACTATGCATCCCTGACATAAAGGTCGAAGGAAGACGGCTACAAGAGAAGATCATTAGCCAAGCTCATTCCTTACTTGCTCATCTGGGCACACAAAAGGCACTTACCTATTTAAGGGACTGAGTCTGGTGGAAAACGATGGTACAAGATGTACACGCTGTAGTAGGAAGGTTTGGCCTCAGGGTCTTCAGAGAGGGGTGTCAGAGGTCTTCAGAGGTCTCAGGAGTCGCATAGTCCATAGATAGTGCATGTTTTTAGGGTTAGGTCTTCAGTCTTCTACCACCACCTGGTGTTTTGCTTGTCTCGTCGTCGGCTGGGTGTGCCCCTTCCAACACATTCTGTGAGACGTGTCCACTTTGTCAGACGAGCAAACCATCCAACCAGAAACCTTATGGTTTACTAAACATCTTACCAGTTCCATCCAAACCTTGGGAGGCCATTGGTATTGACTTCCTGGGTCCCCTACCGCTGTCCAAGGACAGAAATGGGGAGTACGACTTGATTACAGTGATAATAGACCTGTTCAGTGAGATGGTACACTTGGTACCAAGCCAAACAACCTATACGGCCAAAGAGATTGCAGAGTTAGTCTTTGCAGAGGTATACAAGTACCATGGTTGTACCTAAGTATATCATCAGTGATAGGGACGTGCTATTCACTAGCGCGTTCTGGACCAATTTAATAAGCTCATTGGCGCTAAACAAAAGATTCGAGTGCTTACCACCCTGAAACTGACGGGTCCACAGAACGGGCCAATAGAACTGTAGTGCAGATGCTAAGAGCATGCATAGCTCCGAACCAAAGGGATTGGGTACCAAAAACTCCCTGCAATAGAATTCACAATCAACATAGCGAGCTCGGAGTCTACACAACACTCACCTTTTGAAAAAACTCTGGTCAATGACCTAGAGCCATGATTTGGGATGACCCACTCGAAACGGAGTATCCTGGAGTCAGAGTGTACTTGCAGAAAATGAAACAAGGCATTATGGAGGCTCACGATAGCATAATCAATGCTCGCATGAAGCAGACACAGGACGCCAATAAGAAGCGGCATCCCTGCCCTTTCAACAAAGGAGACCTGGTCTATATTTTGACAAGAACCTGAGTTTCCCAAAGGGACTAGCCAGGAAGCTCCTACCTAAGTTTGTGGGACCCTATCAAATCCTCGATGATTTCTGGAACAACTCCTTCAGCATAGAGCTACCCAGTCGTCTCAAGCAGCGAGTAATTCATGACGTGTTTCACTCGTCGTATCTGCAGATTCACGCCCCCAGCAACGATCGGTTGTTCCCTGGTCAAATGGATAATCAAGTTGCTGAGTTCGAGACCCAGGAAAAGGAATGGGCTGTGGATCGCATTCTGTCCCATAAAGGGAATAGATCAGATGCAGTGTTCGAGGTAAAGTGGAAGGCCGGTGACATAACTTGGCTCCCTACGACCAAGTCGATCACCTCGGCGCTTTGCAAGACTATTTTGATGTCATAGGGATTGACACCATCGCCAACCTGGCAGGTGGCAACGAGGCACCGTCTGTCGAGCACTATCATGTGTTTCTTGGGGGTATGGGCCTATCTGAGGACTACTTCAAGACCCCCGCTCGACATGACCACTTTCCTTCCACTTCCTTTCGACCATCACCACGCACTATGTCTTCCACACCACGCACTATTCCCATTCCTGTCCCAATGCTAGTATCAGCGGGCATCGAACACTTCATACTCCCTGACCACCATAGTCCCAACGTCACCCTACTCGTCAGTCTCAACCAACTCCAGATGTATCTCCAGCATGAGGCAGACCTCCGTGGGGGAGCCACTCCTAGCTCCATCCCTTCCCCCGTCGGATACGATGAATTTGCCATTGCGCTGAACACCAACGTGGGGAACAGCATCCAAGTCGCCTTCATTCCGGAAGGTGAGGTGAGTGTACAAATTACTGGCCATCCTCCTGCTCTAGCTGAGTTAGTGGGACTCGAAGCTACACGACGTACCTCGTCTGCACCCCGGGACCCCCGAGAGGACGCTGGGGGTAAATGACTGGACTCCCAGAGAAGCGACCTGATGGATGAGGCGCTGTGGGACAACCTTGAGCATATCAAGAAACAGCGACAGTGGAGAGAGAAAGGGGTAACCAAGAGGCAGGCCAAATGTCAGAAACGGGAGGATGATGATGCTATGAAACCCTTCGCACCCTCCAAGGCCATGACTAATGCCCTCACAGGCCCGTCCAACAGTACTCCTCCTACTCCTGCCTCCAACTCCAACTCCACTCCTCAGGCTCCCTCCACTCCACCTCCTGAATTACCATCGCCACCAGAGAACCCGGACACAGAGATGTTGGAGTCCACCAAAGCTACCACTGAAGCGTGCGCTGCCAAAGCCAAGGGCCGCATCCCAAAGAAGTGAGAGGTCGCAGGACGACCTCTGAAGGGGGGGTATGTGATGTCTGCCTTTGGACTGGATCGTATTGCAGAATCGGGAGACTCGGAAGTCACATTATCTGAAACATTTACTTTATCAGCTGCCTATTCTAAAGTATAATAAGCCTAGCACCTTACCTAGTATAAGACGAGTCGCTCCTCATTGTTTGTATCTTTGGCGTTCTTGAATCTACTTGACTTGTATCTAGTTATTCGAGCGTCTTAGTAATCCCTTGTGCCACATCTGAAAGCCTTCACTTATCACATCTGTCACAGATTGAACTCAATGGACTATTTCCCATGCCTGATGACTCCCCTGGGACATTCCTACTTGTACTTTTTTCATCCTCGGGCAGGCGTGACATTAGCTCGTAGAATAAAGCCTCACTCTCCATGTTTTTCACACCCTGGAACCAAAACTCATCCCATCCAACCTCAACAGACCAATTGAACATGTCACGGATGCAAAACATTCTCTTCTGACTGAAGAAGCAACGAATTTGTCGCTGCCTGCTACTTTCTGAATCCGAAATGCCTGAGATGTCATCCTCAACCTCAACTACTTGTCCTAACCCCGATATGTATTCCTTTTGCCATGATTTCGACCTTTCCGGCAATATAAGGGACATTATCGCATGCGGTTTGAGTCCATTATATGGTATACATTAATCATTTATGTTACATGGCATCAATTGACAAAAACTCACCTTCCTGTATCAAAATTGTGAAAGTTCTGACAGCCTGCAGTATTCTGTGTGCAACAGCCTGTTGATCAGCATTTGCGAGATCTTTAGCCTTCACATTGACACAATATTTACAGCATGCTTGCCAGTGCACTTTGTCAACCTTCGCAGTCCCCTGATGAAAATGATCCCACAGCCAGGACTTCTCCCTACCCATCTGAGCGGCTTGGAGAGATAATACAGTCCCAGGATGCTGGCACAGAGAGAATCGGAGAGATTGATGATAATGATTAAAAGTTTGGTAACCCCCAATTAACCCAATTAACTCCTAGTACATTAACCCTACTAACCCTCCCAAAATCACAGATCCATTTAACTAACCTCTTAACCGGTCATAACCGGGTTAAGTTATAACTGATTTAACAGGTTAGTAACAACACTGCTTTGCCATGGTATCGAATGCTTACATCACAAAAATTGCATGACCCAGAGCTTACTATTTGCTCTGAGCTGGAGATCAGGAAGTGCGTTCTCAAGACACTGAGTCACATTCAAGTATGACCAATCATGTCTTGAGAACTAAGGCTCCAACCGTTTAGTTTACGTGTACAATTTTTGAGTAAATAAACATAAACAGTAAGTAGACATTTGTAAATGGTTTAAACAGTTTATACACAATTATGTTTTACTTGTTGAAATCAAAGAGACCCTGCTGGGTCATAGCTTCGCACACATTGACTGTGTCACAGTGGCCGCAGCAAGGGAAGACCGCTGGTCAGTACACAAGTGGCATGACTTTGAAAAGAGCTGCTCGACGGGAGAAATGGCACCTGGAATGGCAAGGACATCATGCGCGATGCGAGAGAGAGTCGGAAATTCATGAGAATGGTCCTTCATAGATAGTCAACTAGTTTTTCAAGTCTGAAATAAGAAAAAAGTGTACCTTCCACCATATAAGAGGCATGCTCAAGGCATTTGGGTCCTTGGCACCCTGTGCAAGGACGGCATAGCACTCGAACTCAGACTGGATGGGTGCTGTCGATGTTGTGGGGGATTTTCCATCAGGACGCAAATTAATCAGTGACGAAAGAAAAGAATCTTCATCAGGAGAAGCTAATGGTGGAGGCATGTGAGATGCAGCGGGAACCACTCCTGGTGTTGCAAGCTCATAGCGTGCAATGAAATGTTCAAAAATTATTTTTGCTTGAGTGTATCTGTCGTTGTCGAGGTTACGGAACCACTTGAGGCGGAGTGCTGGGTGACAACCTAAGTATGGATAGCGCAAAATCAGTGTTAATGTATAAAATTAGGAGAACTCTACTCAACTAGTTGCAAGAGTGTTGAAATGGTTGTGTCAAGCCATGTCAAAGTAATGGTGAAGCTTTCGCAACCCAACTGTACATGCTTGCTGCAGTTTTCCGCTGACATTATTGTCCAAGGTGGCTGACTGCAAAGCTGTTTCCATGCAGTCATACATTGGGATTGCCCATGGCAAAGTTGGCGTGTTCGAGCGTGACATGTACAATGTGACCTTGGTGAATACCTGCAGGATTTTGTTGACTCGGTGTGCCATTCAATATTCTACAGTATGACGAGACTCATCTTGAGAATGTCGGCAAGCCACTTAAGAAAAGCCCACTCTTGGTTTGATAAATAAAGCTCATCACGGAGCTCTTTCCTTTCGAACACCCATTTCTCAATTGCCTGGTAGTACAGTAATGAAATCTAATACATGTCGAAATCAAAACACTCACCTTGCAGAGCATCAGTGCTCTTTGTATCATGGCGTGAGTGTAGTTCCATCGAGTGGCAACATTGCGAATGACCATCAGGGTGCACGGTAGCTTCCCTGAAGGTGCCTTGATGTTACCAAAGGCCTGCTTGTAAATCATATGGAACTGCTTCTGTCGCTGAGGAGATGAAGCTATTTTCTTCACAGTCTCACGAAGCTATGAAAAAACTTTGGATTAAGATCAATGATTGTAAACAATGAACTTACCTTCTTTACAGGACTCAATCCATGGAACTCATTCAAAAGCTTCTCGGCTTCTTCGTCAAGCTCAAGATCATCATTTTCGATGTTGTCGCTGTCTTGTTCTCGCTCAAGCTCTTGTAAATCAGCGTCGTTATTGGGGTCGTAATGGAACGGAAGGTGCTTGTTTGGGACAAAATAGTCCTCCTCATCAGGATCCCTCGCCTTGTCTAAACTGGCTAGCATTGCTTGAACAACGAGGTTCACAACATGTGCCATGCACCGTATTCGTGCATTTCCTTCATGGAACTGGATATCATAGCGCTCTTGAAGAAACTTGCCGGTTGCTCAAGCAAGCATATCACAAGATGATGCATTATCAAGGCAGACAGCTAGGAAGTACTATGGTCAAGTCAGGACGGCTGAATACTGGTGTGAGACAAGAGGAAAGAACTTATTTTATTCAAACCACCACGACTTGCAGCTGTTTTGACAAACACCTTTGCAGCATATATGCCTTCATGCTCCTTATCTTTGATGTGATGAAAATCAACAAGTCGCTCGCAAAGCTCCCACTCGTCATTAATGAATGAAGCAGTTGTTCCAGCGAAGGTAAAAACCATTTGTTTCATTGTCCAGTTGTCAGTCAAGTAAGATATCTTCGATTTTACAGCCTGTGACATAGTAATGTATCATCATCAAAGCTCGTGTGTAGATGGGAGGTCTCACTTACAGTAAGTTCCTTCACTAGATTGTGACAAAGCTCAATAAAGATTTTCCCAACCATTTTCCGGACAGTAGTATCACTTGGTAGCTCCCATCTGACCTCTGAAAAACGAGATAGTCGTATTATACCCGGAGTTTTACCAGTTGTCCAAGGAAGGTTGTCTTCAATGACCCAGGCAACAAAGTGCCACAGAAAGCCCTCTCGTGTTGGAAACATTGGCCTGGTTCCCTTTGCAAGGTAGTCATCCATAATCCTCGCACTCACAGCAGCTGATCCTTTCCGGGTATTTGCAGAAGAGGTACCATTGTCAATATCAAAGTCAGAAGGGGGTGTTTCCCACTTGTCAGCATGGGCGTGTCGACTATGTGTTGAAAAATTTCCAAGATGTGGCTGTGGTTTCTTGTCGTCAAAATCAGTGCACCCATCAGTCCATGGAACAGACTTGGTCCTGTAACAGAACATCTAGTAAGTCCTATTGTTTTATTTGAAGTTCATCACAACTGACAGATCACAGTACCCGGCATTTAAACAACCAGTGTTTTAACCTTGTACCTGGCTCGAGACTTGTGCAAGGAGTGTGCCAGTGGATTTGGGTATGTGACTGAGGTCCCCGTTCACCCCCACCCCTCAACTCCTCTTCTGCTTCTTCAACTGCCCGCAGCGCACCCTGTCCGTCAGATTTGTCCTCTGAAGAGACATCAATCGTCTCAGCGCTGGCAGTCATTTTCGAGTGTTTGGTCAAAGCGGTGCGAGTCTTCTTGCTTCTTTTCTTCTTTGGTCCCCCTTTAGCCCGACTTTGTGATGCCTTCTTGCTTGTAACAGCTGTTGTGACTACTGCATTACTTGCATCTGAATCTGAGTCAATCGTGGTGAGTTTCCAAGCATGAGCCCATTTTTTCTGCTTGATTCATCTTAGTATCTAGACGGCACATTTTTGTAGATGCAAGCAAGCTTACTGTATGGCCAGGTAATGCATTATCTGACTCGTCAAGAATCTCGTGTCCATCTTCGTCAATGATGTATGGGTGGATGGGAGATTCTGACACGTCTCTGGGCTTCCGTGGAATGTAATCTTTGTCTGCATCATCATTACCTGACTCTTTACCAGGTTTCTGGATCTGCTTCTTTTGCCTTTGGCTGCCAGGAGCACTATCATTTCAGGTCCAGTGGTTGGTGCGGCAGCCTTAGGAAGATGGGCAGTTGTAGTAAATCCATGTGGTGGAGACAGCAGGTAAATGACTTCTTCAACTATGCGAGTGATTTTTTAACCATCAAATCCGGCATAAAGCATGGGTCCTCAAGATTTAGGCTGTTGAGGTACATGCAAACTAACCCCATGCCTAAGGGACCTCGTTTCAGGTGATGGAGACAGCCCTGGTCATCCCGGCAATCCTTGCTGAAGAGGATGTCAAAACGACAGTTGAAAGTGTGCCATGGATTTTCACCAGTTACAGTGGTGGTGACATGGTGGATTAGATCACTGTTTCTTGCCTCTGGGACAGAGGCAGGCAAAGAATTACAGAGAGTTGGAAGGTTCTCTGTTAAGACCGTAGCTCAAGGGTAGACGGATCCGAAGGGCTTGGCCTCAGCTCGTGCACTGTGCCCCTTACCCGAGTACGTGCCCTCAATTTCAGAATGAAGTCCAGATGGAATCCAACGAAGTCCGAAGGACTTCTGGAGGCTGGCTACTCTAGTAGAGTGCTAGAGGACTTCTGGATGAGTGCAAGAAACTTCTGGAGGAGTTTCATCTACTGTATTAGATCCGAAGGTAAGACTTCCCAAGGTGAGTTCCCTAGATAGAAACACATAGAGGATAAGCTGCAAGGGACAGAGTCCAAAGCAGGATAGGATAGGAGGAGTGGTCCGAAGGATAGGACATCCGGAGGTCCGAAGGTTAAGACATCTGAAGGTTGCATCGTCCAAAGGTTGTGTTGTCCGAAGGTTACAACATCCGAAGGTCCGAAGGTTTACGAGGACCGGAGGAGCGGACAGGATTAGGACAGGAGGGGAAAGGCTACTATGGACAAGGTCCAGAGTAGAAACAACAGAGGTAGACTACACTATGGTAGAGTCGGATAGACAGGGTTTAGACAGAAGTCTCGGAAAGACAGGAAGTGCCGGAAAGGCAAAGCTTCAGCTTAGGGAGTCAATCCCTAAGCATGGATATAGACGGAAGGATAAATCCGGAGGACCAGAAAGTCGGCCTAGGGAATCCTTCCCTAGGCCTAAGGAAAGGCAATACTAAGATGGACCGAAGTCTGAGATCAGAATGAGTGAAGTCTAAGATGCGAGAGAGCAAGTCTATGTTGATATTCGAACTAAGGAAACTTTACAGGAGTTGTACAGAGGTTTATATACTGGACGGGATCCGAGAGGATAAGTAAGCTGAACACAAATGCTATGTACAAGCATGTGGAAACATATTGGTAAGTATGAACGGAACATAAGTAAATGAACTCGGAGATGAACAGAGTACAAGGATCAATAAGCAAGACAGAAACAGAGATAACCGAAGTCCAGAGTCAAGGAGATTACCATAAGGAGATAGATGCTGATTTAAGGTTTGGGCTTCGGATATGAGTCTAGGTCGGATCCAGAGGTCTAGAGATATCAGATGAAGTGTCTGGATATCGGATGAGTGGATCCGGAGATATAGGTGAAGACAAGACTAGGATATGGATCATGGATATAGACCGGTAGTCTAGGGAAGGTAGAGTCCGAGATGGAATGAGCTCGGATCTGATAGGACTAAGGGTGGATGGAGCAGGCTTAGCTGCGGAGGTCTGAAGGTATTGATATATGGATGTATGAAGGTGTACGGAATCAAACCGATAGTGGACTGGAGGACTGAAGGCATGGATAAGGTTATGGAGTCATGGATAAGGGTATGGAGGTCCGGATGTGCATCCGGAAGGTGTGAGAACATCATCGGACGAAGGTCCAGAATACGGGATATGACATTCTTGATGAGGACACAGAGTTTGGCTAGGTTAGCACTTGCAGAATCAGACATGTCGCAAGCTTTGAACTTTACAGTGTGAGAATATGGTAGGAGGCGCAGATCCTGGATATCTTTCCATATCTGCACTCATGTTAAAAATTATCGTTTCGGGTCTGCATCGTCGGACAGCAAGCCCGATGTGTCTTGGGACATATGATTATTATGATATCTGACATCTGTCATGGCTCGGAGCTTCTTGAGTAGTCGTCATCTTAGCATCGTGTCACAAGGAAGTAAACAGTTTACAAACGGATACTAACTGTGTGCACCAGTGGTAGTAAATACACATAAACAGTATACAGGTTAAACAGTTTAAAACAGTGTATAAACAGAAACAGTTGGAGCCTTATTGAGAATGCACTGTCCTGATGTGACTACTCTATTGTAACACTAGAACATGCTTGTTCTCAATCACAATGATGAGAATAACAAGGTTTTTTGGGGGGTTTTAGTTTCTGTATGCCAAAGGTTTTGCTGTGTCTCTGAAGGCTGGTGTAATGCATCTCATTGTGAGGTACAGGAATCTTCACGCGCAGTCAAATTTCGTGTCACGTGACCTATGTGTGTATCACTGACAAGCGAAGAGAAGACGTGACTGTGCGGGATGAAGACCAGCATTGTCTTAATAACTGAGGGTCTTATATAAATACGTGTAAGAATGTAATGACACCACAATTACACTGGATAAGACTTCTTGCCAGTCCTCGATTAACATGGTCTACGACTTTTCTTCTTTCGTGGTAGATAACATGCGAGTTCTTTTGAGGCTCGCTAAACCAATCAGTTAGATTAACTCAGCCGGAGCTTTATTATCTCTGATTGAAACTATGGGATTGTCTAGGATATACCGTCTAGACACTTGAACTGGTTTCCTGAATATACGAATAACTGTTGAGAAGCTGGTCTCAAATGTGACTACATTGACCAAAGCTTGTGTTGGTCAATATACAAATACCTGGTGAGAACGCTGGTCTCACAAATAACAACGATGACCAACGCTCGTGTTGGTCAGTAAACACTATGTGGTGAGGACACTGGTCTCACAAAACTGGGTTTCTATCGTGAGAAACTTACATAATCTGAAGGGATACACTAACCCTGCACTTGTCTGGACAGTTCTTACAAAGGAAATGGGCTTTGTAAGCAGCAATTTGTTTATACTGAAGCTTCTTAGGTGAGAGTTCAATTTGCTCAAGTGGGAGATTCTTGAATGCAACAAGTGGGAGATCTATTTTTTGGAGGGGGAGAATGGGCTCTCCTTATATACATTTTGTGTGGGAATATTATGGAAGTAAAAAGGTGATGTAATGACTTCAGAATGTGAGAAGAATATCCCAAAAACTGAAGCAGAATGTTCTAGCAGGTGCAAAAGGAAAGCGGAACACGTCATACGCACGATCGAAGGAAGGATGTACGCGATGCTCAATCATGCTCGCCTACCTCGCAACCTTTGGGGTGAGGCTGCCCTATGCACAGCCTATCTCTTCAATTGTACCGAATCCCGCTCCCTCGACCCTGGAAAGATGCCCTATGAGATGCTACACGGCGCAAAACCCAACGTTTCTCACCTTCGAGTATTTGGAGCACGGTGCTTTGTACGCATCCCCGCCAAATTGCAGGAGAGACTGGGACCATGATCCCATGAAGCGGTGTTCATGGGCCACCCACCAGGAGTTAAAGCTTGGCATTGCCGAGATTCTGTCACCAGGGCATTCTTTAACTCCCAAGATGGCATTTTCGATGAGTCTTTCTCCTCTTGTCCCTTCCCTGACAATAGCAACGATGATGATGATGATGATTACGCGGCACCACACCCTAATGTGGCACACCCTCCCAATCCTGCACCTGCACCTCCTCGTCGCTCAGGAAGGGCTCAACAACCCACAGAGCATGGGCGCCAGTACCGAGAACAGCTCATCGCAGACACTGCACGCCTTGAATGTCAGTGAGACCTAAGACAGGCTCAAATCCAAGGAGGTTGTCACATGTAAACGTCCTCAGACAGCTTACCCCACAAAAAGGCACGTTTCGCATCAAACACGTCAAGTTCCCAATTGTTGCGTGTAGCAAGTGCAGAGATGACCTGAATAGAAGCTGCCTTGGCAACAGGCGCAAAGGTCTTGCCGAAGTCAATGCCTGGCACCTGAGAGAATCCCTGTGCCACGAGACGAGCTTTATAAACTGACCCGCCTTTTAGATCTTCCCTAAACTCGAGAACCCATCGGCACCCAATCGCCTTCCGATTGTCTGGGAGTGGGACCAGCTCGTAAACTCCCATCTCAGACATCAGGTTCATTTCTTGCTTCATGGCTGCAAGCCAGTCGTCTCGATCAGAGTGTCGCATAGCTTCGTCATATGTTGTGTGCCATCACGCGGGGATCTCTGTACCAAACTTCATAGTCTTTGCCCATCCACGGAGGAGTATCGTGCTCAGGGCGTTCCCCAGCGTATTGAACCGAGAGACATTGCCAAGGGACATTGCCAAGCTGTGTAGCGTCAATGACCTTGTGCAAATCCTTGTGGTCCACGAATGGAGGGGAGTCGTTGTGTTTTAATAGCTGCACAGCCATCAAGTCGAATAGTATGTCCGAAGCTTTGTTAGACATATGGCATTGCTTGAAGGTAAACTCTGCCATTGCAAACTCAACATCACTGTGATACAGACTCCAGTCATGAGGAGACTTCAATGGAGCAGGAGTTGGTGGTGTACTGGGCGGTAGAAATACACTGTCAGCTGTGCATGGCAGTCCTAAGAGTGTGTCTGAGTCACAATTCATGAATGGACACTGATTGAAAGGAACTTACCATTGATGAGCGAATGATACGTACAATAGTAATGCCCGCTCGCATCCGTGAATTCTGACTCTGGATCCTCATCATCATCCAATGGTATGACATCAGGTGGGGGTGGCAAGAAATCAGGAGGTGGCAACTGAGGCGATGTTGGTAGAAAATCTTGAGCGAGTGCAACTGGATGGCATGCATACATGTGTTGAGTGCAGCCTGAGGCGTTTTGAAACCAGCACATACAGCCTGGAGATAAACATGGAAACTGAAGGGAATGATGAGTAGGGCGAATTCCAGGCATGGTATGAGGAGTGCGGGTTGATACAGTGTATGGCTAGCGAAAGATTTCAGAGACTAGGGAAAAATTCAGGGTTCAACAATGGCCTCTAATATCGGATCCAGACTCTGCTCGTTTTGGCACCACATCAAGACGAAAATGGGCGGCTAAGTTCTGGTAACATGGACAGTTATGTAACCACACCACCAGAAACTTTTGGTGAACTTTACATTGCTGGGCCACCGGAAAGGTTTTGGTGAACATCCGCAAATGGCACCCCACCATCGGAAAGGTTCTGGTGAGTATTGTCACCTCACCACCAGAATCGAAATATCCCCAGTGCACATCAATATACCAATGGACAGGTTTTAGTAAACGTTGATACTCACCAGACTAAAGATACTAGTATTTCAATTTGGCGTGGGTCCTTTATTCTGTCAAAAAAGCACTGGCAAATATGCCCCAGAGGTTTATGGCAGTCACAGTAGACTCACATTAGTTAGACAAGTATGTCAGACAATTAAGTAGGGTCCATGAATTATTCAGAGTCAGCTATCAACCCTAAATTTTAAAATGTAATGAAACTCGCCTTGAACTCCCAGTAACCCGCCGCCTCCAACTTACCATTTCTCATGGGCCTGGTAGTCATTACATAGCGCTTACCTCACTCTGGTTCACTTTGTGTTGAGCTGAAGTGGCATTACTTACGCTACACTACCTTCTACCACCTATCTACCACCACATATCACAAAGTATAGAGCCACACTTTAGAGCCACAATCATATTATCACTTCATATAGACTTCATCTTGCATTGAGAGCCACTTCTCTCAAGCTTCACACACTCCAGTGCTTTCTGACACTTAGGTGCTCCCCTAGAGGCTCATTCAGCGTACCTTGGATCATTTCTCTGCTGCTATCTGCTTTCCCAGGTCAAATGATTCACATCACAACATCACACCTTGACCAACACTTAGAAAGTGTAACCCTATCTTCCACTCAGAAAATAGAGCTACTTCTTTCATTGCTTCACATTGCACTATGTTGTACCCTCACCGAGCTAGCAGATAACTCAAACTCAAACTTAAAGAGACTTACCAAATGGTCAAAAATGCGAAAATGATTCAGTGGAAGGAAGAAGAGATAAAGACTGACTAACCCATAGTCAAAAGTGAGGAGCTAGGACAAGGAGAGGGTCAGGAGGGAAGGATAAGAAGAGAGAAAGAAAGACTAACCAAATAGTCAAAATGCGGAGCTAGAAGAAGAAGAGGGAAGGAGAAGAAGAGAGAAAGCAAAAGAAAGACTTACCAGATAAAAGACTTGGTGAATTGTCGCATTTTGCTTACTTGACCGTGGGAACTTTTTCCGATGAAAATGAAAGTTGTAGCCCTTGTCAAGGAGAGTCTAACTATGGTCTTATGACATCAATAGATTAAGATCCTAGTGAATTATAAGCAAAATACTCGAAAGTGGATGGTTCAAGAAAGCACCTTGACCGTGGGAACTTTTCCGATGAAAATCAAAGTTGTACTACCATAGTCTTATGACAAAGGAAAATATTCCCTTTCCTCATTACATAATTTCCTCTTTCCTTTTATATTATTTCCTCCTTCCCTTTACATAATTTCCTCTTTCCTTTTATATGATTTGTGCTTGCCCTTCCTTCATTATATAATTTCCTCTTTCCTTTCCCTTTATGTAATGTGCATCTAGGTCTATGACTTGTGAATGATGGACTTTCCTCATTGCCTTTATGCAATTTCCCTCTTACCTTTGCTCCTGGACATTATGTAATAACCGCTGCCACCAATCATGTGCTTCTGCATTATGTAATAACCAATAAATTGATTATTTATTTTCCTCTTTCCTTTTCTAACCAATTATATAATTTCCTTTTTCCTTTCCTCTTCCTTTCCTGCAGGAAAAAATTATGCCCCCAGGTCCAGTTCGAGCTTCGGTGAGTCTAGTAGAACCAGACCTAGGTTCGGTTCTCGGTTCTTGCTCAACCCTCTATGAACCGGACCTAACCGGACCGCGGCAGCACTAGCTGAGGGTAATACAAGAATGAGACAATGGACTATAATCTTCCAAAGTTTGGTCTCTGCTATACCTGGCTGCAATGTCTGAGCAGAAAATATTCGACCTAAAGGGTCTTTGAATAGGCTTGTGCACAAAGACAATTCTCCACTAACAATACCCCTCTGAATCACAAAGTCTAAAATGCCCCCAGAAGCGGAACTTGTTGGTACTATTAACAATGGTTTGACCCTCATAGAGGGTGACACCAACAAAAAGTGTGATCCCCCTGAAGGGGTTGAACCAACAACCAAAGCCCTCAGAAGCACAAAGTCAAAAAGCATGGGATCCTCATAAAAGGGTGACAAGTCAGCAGCAGCAACAATTTGATCTATCAAAGTCAATGTTCCAAAGTTGCCCACCTATGTTCAAGTTGACCGCTTTTGCTTATGTAAGCAGTGCCACCCCTGTCATGCTGCTTCACTGAATTGATTTTTTCAGCCTTGATATGACATGCCTGGCTTCAAATAGAACTTGTTTCTGGGGTTATTGAGTCATATGATTCTGATGGCAGCACTAGTTTGGTATGAAAAAATCATATTCCAGAGACATGCCACCCCCTCCCCCTACCCACTGTGCCCAGAGGCATGATTTCATGTCAATACAATGTATAAAAGGGTGTTCCCAATGTTTTATGATCATATTAATTGATTAGAGATGGTTTCAGAGTCATTTTGGCCTGCGTGAATTGTGATGTGTCAACTTGTCTGATACCCCCACGCAAAGATCTATTTTCCTAGACCTCCCATGACTTGCCAGTCCTCCAGGAGTATTCTTCCTGGGGGTTATTTATCCCTCTGAACATGATGGTCAAGCCAGATTTGCCAGAAAAAATCATGTTCTTGAGATATGCAAGGTCCCCCTCCCACACCTGTAGCATATATCTTGATATTATGTAAATACCGATATATCAAAGGGTGTTCCTAGTGTTTTATAATTACATAAATCGATTGGAGATGGTCCCAGAGTATTTCCAGCATGTCTGAATAGAGATTATGTCAGTTTTCCTGATACCCCCCAAAAAGATCGATTTTTACAGACTTCCCATGACTTGCCAGTACTACAGGAGTATGTGTCATGGGGGCTCCTGACCCATCGGATCATGATGGTGTAGTCCATTTTCCCAGGAAAAATCATGTTCTTGAGATATGCAAGGTCCTCCTCCCCCCTCCTGCCTCATATATCTTGCTGTGCTTGATTTTAACTTGAGGCTGATACTAAAAATGGCTGTCCTAGGGTTTATGAAGTGTAGGAATCGATTGGTAATGGTCCTGGACCATATGGAAGACATCTATACTGAGATAATATTAAAATACAGTAGATAGGTCAAAAAGTCAGTATTTCGACCATATCTCCACAACCCAACCGCCGATTTCTTTAATTCTTGGCTCATATCAATCCTGGAAGTACCCTCTATGATATTTACCAGGCCAGAAAAAGAAGTTTTTCCAAAAGTTTGAAACCTATTTCAGTTTTGACCATATAAATTTGATATGGCAAAGTCATGTTGTTGCAAAGTTGCCCACCTATGGTCAAGTTGACCGCTTTTGCTTATGTAAGCAATGTCACCCCTGTTATGCTGCCTCACCCAATGATTGATTTTTTGAGCTTTCATATGACTTGCTTGGCTTCAAATAGAACTTGTTTCTGGGGTTATTTGGCCGTCTGAATCTGATGGGAACACTGGTTTGGTCCGAAAAAATCATATTTCAGAGTGATGCTACCCCCTCCCCCTACCTACTACCTACTGTGCCCAGAGGCAGGATTCCATGTCGATACTGATGTATAAAAGGATGTTCCTAGTGTTTTTGTATCATATTAAGTGATTGGAGATGGTCTCAGAGTCATCCGGGCCCATGTGAATTGTGATGTGTCAGTTTGCCTGATGCCCCGCCCACAAAGATCGATTTTTCTAGGCTTCCCATGACTTGTCAGTCCTTCAGGAGCATCCTTCCTGGGGGTTATTGAACCCTCTGAACATGATGGTCAAGCCAGATTTGCCAGAAAAAATCATGTTCTTGAGATATGCAAGGTCCCCCTCCCCCTCCTATCTCATATATCTTCATATTATGTGAATACTGATATATCAAAGGATGTTCCTAGTGTTTTATGATCACAGGAATCGATTGGAGATGGTCCCAGATTATTTCTAGCCTGTTTGAATTGAAATATGTCAGTTTGCCTCATACCCCCCACAAAGATCGATTTTTACAGACTTCCCATGACTTGCCAGTGCTACAAAAGCATTTTTCCTGGGGGTTCTTGATCCATCTGAACACAATGGTCGAGCCAGATTTCCCAGAAAAAATCGCGTTCTTGAGATATACAAGGTCCTCCTCCCCCCTCCTACCTCCTATATTTTGCTGTGCTTGAATTTAACTTAAGACCGATACTGTAAAGGCCTGTCCTAGGGTTTTTTAGGTGTAGGAATCGATTGGTGATGATCCTGGACCACCTGGAGATCAATATTGGTGACATATGGTGGTGGACCCAAAAAGTCAGTATTTTGGCCATATCTCCACAACCCAACCGCCGATTTCTTTAATTGTTGGCTCATATCATTCCTAGAAGTACCCTCCATGATATGTACCAGCCCATGAAAAGAACTTTTTTCACAAGTTTGAAACCTATTTCTGAAATGACCATATAAATGAAAACATACTTTGGCTGCACGAGATAACGCACCCAGTGCTATCTTTGCATATGGATGAACCTGTGGAACTAGATTAGTTCGGTTCTGATCGAGAGGAGGCCTGCATACATCCGCAATCTCTCTGATAACAGAGTCGAATATTGGAGATATGTGTCATCGAAATTGTCAACAACATCGAGATCCTCTTGGGTGCCTTGAAGAACAGAATCCACAATTATCTCAGGTCCCGAAAGTGAATGCATGTGCTTTTCAGCCTCTTGAGCATCCTGAAGTGCCAATTGGGTATTAACCTCCACTTCCACGCCAGACGGAGCCGCCTGAACCTGCATGACCACCAAAATTTAGTGAGAGCACAGAAACTGAAGGGCAAATTTGAGAATCTACCTCGATATTCGAGGGAGCAGGGTTATGGCTACGGGAATCCTTCAAGCGCTTGTTGCAATCTTAGTCGTATTCCAGGATACTCATTACACATGTTCGTGGACTCACCGAGATCCTTAACTTGTCCTTAAAGACCGATCAGCTTTGCCACCGGGTCGGTGCTAGACGAAGGATGTGATGATGTCAGTATTTAGTATTTGGAGTGGAGTGGACAAAACGATCCTCGAAAACCACGTACCGAACTTTCATCAGATGTTGTTGCTTCGTTAGATTTGTGGGTTTGTTGAGTTGAATCCCTCGACAATTTTGCCTTTGGTCGTTGTGAACACCTCTTATGTACATTTGCTTAATGGCAAGGCAGTAAACACAAACTTCGCATGTATGTATCATTTACTATATCGGCGTCAATGTCGCTCGAGCCCGTCGTCGAACTTAGTTGAGATCTGCTTGATTAGATCCCCTGATTCGCAAGTCGCTTGCCGATGTCCATGCGGAGTCATGTGAGAAGCCTGAACGTGATTATGTAGAGTTTGCTAAGGAGTTCCGACTAACCCGGCCGCTCGATCAAGGTAGAGCCTAACAATATCGTGGCCCATATGGTAGTACGGTCAGATTTGCAACCGTGATAGACGAAGTTGACCTACTAACACATACTAACATACTAACATACACCCCACCTTTCATGCTTCCGAGTTGAAACGACATGTACCCAACGACACCTCTCTCTATCCGTCCCAAGAACTGAAAGACCGGGACCAGTCATCACAAATACAGGTGCCAAAGAATGGGAGATAGAGCATATTCTAGACCGCCGACAATGTGGACGCGGATGGCAGTATCTCGTTCGATGGCGCGGGTGCCGACCAGAAGCAGACGTCTGGCTGGCCGCCAGCGAAGTGCAAAACTCAGACGCGCTAGATGAATTCAACAAGACGCTTGGTTCGGACTCCGAGGATGCTTACTACATCAACAGTCACGTGAATATTCCCCATATATACCACTACGTTTCGTCTTACTGAGTCTTGAGATCAGACTCAGGGTCTCTTGCCCACAGGCTACTATCATCTGCCCATTTGTACTACATTCCGAAATTCACAGTTTCGTTCTGTTAATCCTTGACCGACTCGTTTAGTGTTTCCCGCCGCCAGCACGGCGGGCTTCCAAATCACGTAAGTTTTAACATCTCAACCTCAGTTGCGAACGGCCATATAATATAGAACCTTACACCCCACGTGCCAAGCGCATCCTGCAGGAGGTAGCAAGAAGAACGTTGGTTAGGCTTCCTGAAGCCCATTTTGGGTCTCAAATTGCCCTGCGCTTGGCCTCAACCTGTCCTGAACCTCTACAGGGCGGCATTGAGGGAACATATATCTCTAATACAGAAGATGACTGTATGACGTACGGCCGGCCCATGTTCGATGAGAAGTGTCAAACTGTCCGATACACCTCCTTACACGATCGATGCGATGAAATCGCCCTAATTTGGCCCGCCGAGAACGTCAAAACACGAACCGCGTCGGAATATTCGCCGTCGCGCAAGTTCCATTGAGACTGTACAAACCGGCCAAATACATTATATGATATACTTTCGATCGTGCTGCAAAATGTCACACTCGGTTCACATCATCCAGGACTCGGCATAGTTGAGTGACCCAACCTCTGGACTCAGTCCAACTCATAACCTTTGCCTCCATCAGCAGCGTATCCTACATGTCCCACACAAACTGTGATCTTCCAGGCCTGTATCTCATTCTACGTGAGTTGGCCGATCACGACCCTCAGATTTTTCTGATGATAGCGAATACAGAACGAAGCTACACATCGTCACTCCGCTTTTCCACCTATCGGAATTGTACTTGTGTTGCGACCACCACCACAGAATACCCTATTGTAGACCTGTCTGACATTCTCCTCAGTATGCCCAATCGTGCAAGGTTCAAAGGCACGTGTGTCCACATATGTCGCACTTAACGAATCTGATCGCGACGCACATAGACTTCGTTGCCTTCCTAGTCCGAGAGGGCATCATCATGTTTTTTCTTGATGATGCGGCGAATGGTTATGCACTTGCAGATTCATTCAATGATGAATAGGGATCGTGAACATGCCTGTCAGATCGCAATTTGTTGTCATTTGCAGGAGGACTAGCCTCGGTCTTGGATTTTGATAGAGTAGGCTTAGGAGTTGTGTCCATCATCAGCAAACCGCTAATGAACCCATATGATCGAACCTATTCCAAATTACGCAATTTCCGACCGGAGTATCCTTGGAGTACCCGCAATAGAAGTTTGGCCTCAAAGAAGTTTGTCTATTGCGGCGGAAAGCTGCATTGCATAATGGAAGATGCCATCCACTGTTGGCAGTCGATCTTGCTGAAGGGCTTGCCTGCGAATCTGTGATGCTCGATTGTGTTATTTGGATGATGCTGACGTAGTTCAAGGCGATCCAACGTGATTAACGTTGCCCATGACACATGTTTTCTGCGCCCTTCGTTGGATCTGTCTTTCGCTCGTACCTATGGCAGGGTAAGCGCCAGCTGGGATCTGCTGACCGTTAAGCTCAACTACCAACAGGTGAGATTCATTATACGGGAACCTGGCATCCGGCGCAGGCGCGTATATGTTTCTTGCTGTTTCCTCAAGCTGGGGTTCTTCTGGCGTCAGTTCTCCATGATCAAGGAGCCGAAGAACGTCAACCTCTACTGCGCTAGCAGCCAGCTCTGTTCACAGCTTGTGAGGGTATTGATCCTCAGTCTTTGGTTCCTCATCTGTTGGTAAGCGATTTAACAGTCCTGTGTTTTTACTAAGATATTAAGATTTATGACGGGTTCTCTCGCGTTCAGGAAATATGGCCATTCATGAAACATTGTCAGCGCCTTCTCAGCTTGAGCCATGCCGATTGAAGTCGTCGCCCTGCTGTTCCCAGAACGTGAGTGCGTCGATCCTCATTCGAGCTCGAACCATGCTGATCAAAGTCGTTGCCTACCATTCGCAGCCTGTGAGCGCGTAGATCATCCTTCGAACTCGAGCCATGCTGATCGAGGTCCTTACCCACTGTTCGCAGATTGTGAGGGTGTTGATCCTCTTTCGAGCTCGGGCCCTGGTGATCGACATTGCTGTGAGCGTGTCGATTCTCCTCCGAACTTGAGCCACGCTGATTGCCCATTGTTCGCAGGATGTGAGTGCGTCGGTCTGTCTTCAGGTTCGAGCCATGCCGATCTAAGTCGTTGCCCACTGTATCATCTATTCCATGGCTGCCCAACAGCCAGCGAGGGTGAGTAGTTTTATCGTCCTGTCTGATTGGACGTTGCTGATGCTTTACAACAGCGCAATTCTTCTCCGTCGAAAAGTAGCGATGTTTTCAAGCTGGTCAGCGCAACTGTCATCATTAGCGTACGCACTGATAAATCGCGAACACTTTCTTTAGGACGCTCAAGGAAGGGTGATTAAATCGCTCAGCGTCAGCAAAATCCCCACTGAATATATTTCAAGGTTCTTGATTCGTATCACTTCGGTCGCATCCCGTTGCGCAATGTGGCTGCGACTCCTGATGGTCAGCAGCTGCTGGGTGTGCGTCCACTTCTTGCAGCACCTAATGGGTTGCATCCAAGCCGCACCACTAGGGTTGAAAAATGCATAATAGGTGATCCATAGATCATCCGATTGACTTCATATAACACAGTTTTCAATATGGAGACTAAAGCGTTCGAAAGGTGAGTTACCTTCATCTTTTCAAATATTTTTTACTGACGCCCGTCGTGAACGATGTGCGCGACATTACAATATCCAAAAGGGGTGGAAACGCGCTGGTTTCCTTTGAGCGCAAGGTACTGAGAGCCATGATATCCTCTGATCACTCATTTCATTGCGCCTGTGCCGCTATCGAATAATGGACGCCACGCTTACTGTGCAGGACGTTCACATGACTCCGGTACAAGACTCAGGCCCCTCGATTTCGAGCGAATCACATCGGCTACTCGCGCCCATGTAGCGGTTGTCAGTGTTCGAAGCATCTGATCAAGGTAAATAGAATTCCTTGAAGTAACAAATATTCACAAATTTTGATTTCCGTAGTTCTACGCGTAATAGTACGATGATCTTATATTTTCACTGGGCTTAAACTTAATCCGCAGTGAAAGTCGGACATAGCCATTTCCACGGAGGTCGACGGATTTGTGAGTTTCGAGTAGTCGGTAGACTCATATAGATGGAAATCGAAGTTACGCAAACACATGTTGAACGACGCGTTTGATTTTGTGCACGCTGCGCAGCTCAACGTGTTCAACGTACGTTCAACAAGTCTTGAGCAACATTGATTTTATACTTTGTTGTGTTACTGAGGCTACTCGAAATCAATCCGAAGGCTCCCAAAGGTGCGTTCTTTCATTTACTATGTGGCTACTAAGCACATGAAATTGTAGTTAGCCTATGGACGCAGAACATTGGTGTTGCTGTCGGAAATATTGTCATGGACAGCGGAAGTGTCTGAAGTCCCTCAGGACATGGCAAAGACACCTGCAAGTGGCTGATGAGAATGAGAAGCCTCGAGTGCGAGCTGCAAGGCTCTCTCGGTCATTTCAAAACTTTGTTGCTACTACTACGAACAACGCACCAGCTGCAGGACCATCTCAACCTCCCGTTGCCTCCGGTTCGGGACGTACACCCTCTTCCACTACATCTTCCAGTAGCAGTGATGACGACAGGCCTTCACGCAAGCGCAGATGTGGATCAGAAGAACCGTTTGTTAATGTAAGACAAATGTACAATCTAAGTTACCTCGCTAATATTATGATGTAGGATCTCAATCTTCCGCATCCCCCAGGCAGTCCAGACAACGATCAATACATACCAGAGCCAGACTTTGATGCCTTGCCCCGAGATCTTGAAGGCCGTGATGATGACGAGCAGCATCGAGAGCCTGATGGACCGCCTGACGATCTTGACAATAATGAGATGCGTGCAGCCAATCAAGATCAGCGTGACGAGACACCACCTGCAGCACATTGGCATAATTCATTGAAAGATCTTGACCTAGATCAGTTGGGTCGTGATGCGAAACGTTTTGAACTTCAGCGAGATATGCAATTTATTCTCGCGCTGCATAATGCTACTCTCGACGACGGTGCTGGACTTATCGGAGATGCATTGGAGCGTTTGCGAAACCCACCACAAGCACAAGCACGGCTAGATGATTCTGACATTGAACATGGAATTTCGCTTTTCCTCGCTCTCGAGCATGCGTCCGAGAGTGCTTTCAACAAGTCTCGCGCTGCCGCACTTCACCGTCACCCTGAGGACAATATCCCGAGCCTCCATCAAGTCAAAAAATTGAGATGTCACATTCAACTGAGACAATGCATTCGATTATGAAGATGCCTGCCTCTGGACTTGCACTGTGGTAGTAAATAGTAAGGGTTCTTGGGTGGCGGTATGACGGTAGGGGGAGAATGGGCGGTTGTGATGTGAGGGAGACATTGGGCTGCTAGCGGCACTCCATGAACCTCCACATTTTGATGCAGCCCCATCAACGTCACTCATGGGGTAGCCACTCACAACCGAGCACATCTTCTCCCTTAATTCCCTCTCTGCGATCTTAGCAGACTTGAATGGGGCTTGGGAGAGTCAGAGGGTGCCACGCTTGGTGCATGATGGTGTGATCGTGGAGAGAGAGGAGGCTGGCTGGTTGGGCCTGACGGACTTAGCAATGTGCTGGGAGGTAAAGGAGGGTAGTCGGTAGGGACTTGCGATCTTGATCCGGCTCGTGATCGGCGAAGGGACGAGGGAATTTTATCAGGTGCTGCGCTGCGTATTGTATGTGCCTTGCTTGGAGTATTTTGGCGCTATAGAATCTCCATCAATCACTTGTATGACCGCTGATGCTAACATACGTACGCCTCTAACCGTATTGGAGGAGCTGCGAGCGAACGAGCGATCGAGAAACGTGCTGCCTGACGGCGCCGAAAAGCGAAGATGGCGTCGTGCAGAAGACGAAGTACGCAGAGGTCAAGAAAGCAAAATCGAAATGTTAGTGATAACGTACATGAGAATTATCTGCATCGAAGAAACCTTGGGGCAGGCGGATGTGGCTGAATTGGACGTCGTGTAGCATTATCCTAAAGTGTATGTTCAACTGTAATGAATATCTTTTCACAAGGATTAGCCTGGAACACTAACGTTAGCTACATTGTCATAATCCTAGATTAAAATGAGTAGATATCTGTACATAGGGAACGAAATCACATACCTTCCTCTGCTCTTCATTGAGACTGCCATAGTAAACACAGAACTCGTCCGCAGTTCCGTTTGTCTTGGGTTGCTTGAGCCAGCGATGGGCGCATAAATTCCTAGTCATATGAAGTAGTCAGAATCAACGTGAAATGAAGCGGGAAGGTCGTCAGGAGTGGAAGGAGGGAAGGGAAGTTTTTCATACGAGGCCGTGTATTTTCGTAAGATGAGTTGTTCGTAGGATAGGAAGAAGCACCGTTCTGGTTGGAGGCGGATTCGGAAGAGGTATGGTTAGTGCCAGAGGTTCTGTCACCTCTCCTGCGCCTGCGACCCTCTCTGAACTCAGTGCTAGGCCTGCAGCACGCAGAACAGATATTCACGAGTTGCACCAAAATAAAAAATAAAAAACAGTTCAAATTACACAGAGACTAGCTAGAACAATGATACAAATTAGAGAATGTACCGGTGGGTCAACAGAACGCATCCAATGCTGCAATATTTCGAGCCAGTGGTGCGACTGTGTGCGCTATAAGTGAGTAGAGACTTGACAAAAACGAAAAAGGAAGTCACCCGCCCTTGACTCCAATTGAAACAGCCCCCCTCACATACCAGCAAGAAGCTGGGCAAGACCACCGCAGAAGCAGGCCATACCGACGACTACATTGGGGAGAATGACTCCATGGGCGTTGACGTTGTAGAGAGACAGAATGAAGGTCGTGGACGCGAAGGAGAACAGACCGCTAATACATAAATGAGCTGAGAGTGGCGGCGGGCGCGAAAAACACGGTGAACTCACAGTGCAGCTGGGTTGGGGACCTGCTTCAAGTTGGAGAACGTCACAATTGAACTGGAAGAAAGCATGGATTTGACAGTATCAGCGGCAAGTAAAATCAATATAAAGCAGCAGGCACTTACGATCTGTGTGACCGAAGAAGGCCAGCGCCTCACGGCCTATCTGTCTATGAGAAAAATCTATAAGAAAAATAAGTGTCAAAATACAATAAATTTGAGATCGGCGGCTGGTGTCAGTGGACGCCTAATGCATAATGAACGATGTTGTCGGTTTCGAACATCGCGTGAGGTTTCGAAGTCAGCCGGCAAATGCCGATCCTGTTCCTCCTTCGATCTCAAGATACGCTGATCCGAGTCGTCGCCCAGATAGTGGGCAAGAGCGTATCGATTCTCTCTCGAGCTCGAGATATGCTGACGAGTCATCGCTCACTTTTCGTAGTACGTTAGTGCGTCCACCCTCTTTCGAGCTCGAGACATGCTGATCCAAATCGTCGCTCACTGTTCACAGGATGTGAGTCCATCCACCCTCCTTCGAGCTCGAGTCATGCTGATCCGAGTCGTCGCCCACTCTTCGCAGCGTCTTACATATCATTCGATCGGTCTTTTCTTCTTCTCGCTGCCATCTGATGGGTGACTTTAAGTTGCGCTCTCACTGCGCAGAACTTGGATGTTGTCGGTCGTTGGCATAACGGTGGTCCAAAAAATCATTTTCAACTCAGGCTGTTCTGGTACACGTGCGAGGCTTTATCGGCAAAGTCGCATGGTATGTAACGCTGCGTTTTTATTTTTAAATGTTTAAAATGCGATTGGAACAGGTCTGAGACTGTACCATTCTCTGGACGAGATCAACTCGCGGAATGAAGGTCTGAACGGAGGACAGACTTTGTAAGAGGACAATTGATCGACCGCACTCTGTATCATCTATTGCATGGCGGCCTAACAGCCAGCGAGAGTGAGTAGTAGTTTTATCGTCCTGTCTGATTGAATGTTGCTGATGCCTTACAACAGCGCAATTCTTCTCCGTCGAAAAGTAGCGATGTTTTCAAACTGGTCAGCGCAACTGTCATCATTAGCATACACACTGATAAATCGTGAAGCCTTTCTTTAGGACGCTCAAGGAATCCCGCCAAGTTAATTGAAGGCCCATCCAAATTTTTACTTTCGCTCGACGTTCTAGCGCAGATCGTCGTCAACGAAGATGTATCGCGCGCCTCGACCTTCACAAGCGGAGGGCGCAGTCGTTTCGTCACTCTGATGTTGAAAGGCAGGATGAACGTTAGAATTAGAGGAGCCTTGAGGTAGAACCATGTATGTGAAGCTAATGAATATGATGATGCGCGTTTGCGGGGCCAAGGAGACCGATCAAAAGAGCGAGATGATATAGATCCGATCCCTCGTCGCGACTACAGGCTCGCAAGACCACGGTCAGGTCTATGGACAGCAAGCAGCGCACGGTCAGCGCGTCTTTTCAGACCAGAGAACGTGATCGACCTCACGATCCCTTGTATGTATGTCTGTTTCTCTTATTTCGTTCACATTTGAATCGTCACCATCTAATCTGATTCGTTTGCTACGTCCATTTTCAAGCAAAGCATCCTGCGTATCTTCAATAAGGACGACCAGGACTTCTTCCCGATGGATTTGTCGTACGTGCTCGCAAGGACTTCGTCCAGAGAGGTATGTGGCTCTGTCAGAATACCGATCATCGTCTTCTCGCGTGATACTGCAGGACGCAGAGCAGTAGGGATCTCGACCAATCCTTGAACGCGCCTCGGATCTCTGCCCGATGGACCATAACCACCGCCCCAAAGCACTGCTCAATCTAGCTGCCGCAAAGTTTGTCAGTTGCCAAGCTGACGGAAGACACCTCGACCTCGACATCCCTATCAATCTGTTTCAAGATGCCCTTGATTTGTGTCCCATTGATCACCCGGACATCACCCAGCTCCATCCTACCATTGCTCTGCAATCTCACTTCGAAACGGGGATTTCAAACGGATGCGGATGGAGTAAAGTCCTCGATGTCTGCCACGCTAACAGTCACATTTACAGAGCTGGCGCTTGTCAACCGAAGTCCTATCCCACATTTGCGTTCGCTCTTTCGCAGAGACCACTCCATCAAAAATGCTAGCTTCCATGTTGACAAATTCAAGTTGTGATGGGATTTAGCAAATGAGCCGAGTATCGCAGATGACGTAGAATTGATATAAGTGTATAATCATCATCAGTTATAGAAGATACAACGGTGGACCAATGTACATAGAGTTAACTGCAACCATGAACGCCGCTATGGCTCTGCTCATCTGTGAGTGAATCAACGTCAGATGCGTCGTTTTTCTCCGGCACGGCAGCCTGATGGCTTGTATTCCGGTAGTTTGGCAGCAACGAGCCTCTGTAGGGCACAAATCAGAAGAAGGCACCGAAAAGTAAGAAAGTGTACGCTACAGCGACTTTGCGGTCTGGTGCGACTTCGACGACTTGTGGACCATGGCTGCGTCTGGGCACGAGGAACGCGAGATACTGCCGTGGGGATTGCGCGACTCCGTTCGAGGGGGAAGGCAGAGAACCTATCTCAAAATGGATACGCATTCATTCATGCATTGCGAGGTTAGTATAGAAATCTAAGACTAACATGATCGAATCGAGTTGCGGTCTGACCTGAGAGAGAGGATGGTAGGGGCAATGTAGCAGGGACCTGCGGTGCCATCATGGAGTCAACTGTCAAAGAACCGATATACGAGAGTCCCGACCTATATCCAGGGGATCATGCTGATCGTTCCAAACAGAAAGGAGTTTGTCGTGTGGTTCAATTCGGGAGCTTGGACGACTATTCCGCTTGAACCTCTGCTACCAGCAGTGCATGCTGTTTTGAGTTCCCTGGATGGTGACGCTATTGATTTGTTTCATGGTAGCGTCATGACTGCGCTCTTTGATCTTATGTTGCCTCAGCGTCGTCGCCCTGAAGGCCTGAACGTTGTGCATCCGCTGTATCTGCATCTTAATCAAATCAGATGCAGCTCGTAAGCGACGGCTCGCCAGCCTGCTAGAGAGGATATGCAACCTGCTGCTGACCGATTCACCCTCGAAAGAGTGCGCATTGCCTCTCGCTTGTACTCATTTTCTCCACTGACCGATCTCGTGACAGAATTGAGCGTGGACTGCAATGGGGTATGCGCCATTCCCTGGCCCTGAAGGCGAAGATGGAGAAGACCGATTAATTCTAGCCCAATGAAGTGCGTCGGATTGAATTTTTCATGTACCTCGGCTAAATTATGCTCGCAGCGAAATTCGCCAAGCAAGGATTCAAGGCAAAGGCTTACTTTGTAGAGCCTCTATTGACCGCCACCATCCAGAACCGACTTGCTGATGCCGCTGCTCTCGATGATGGCTGCAGTGCTCACTCCTCAAGGTAATGTTATTTTGTCCTCTTGTGCAGCTTCAGGCTCAATATGTATGTTTTCAGCTCGTCGTTGTAAATCTAGCTCTGCAGAATATACTTCCCAGTTTGATGCAGTGCAAAACGTGGATCACATAGTACCCTTGCTGGGCCTATTCATGTTAGCATTGGCGTGGAAATCTGTGGAGGTCCGTGCGTTATCTTGTTGTTCGCTATGCTCACCCCTTGTCAGCTTTCGGATATGCAAGAAAAGCAGCACGCGCTGTATATCTTCAACCTCCTGAAGAACCTAATATGATTGCCTTCGCACGCATCATTGATTCAATCTCACGCTATTCGTGGGGTATTTTATCCTTCTGATTTCATCTACCCGCGCACGGCGCGTTTCCTTCTTCAGCGCCCAGAACTTGACGTGATCCGATGTGCCAATGCTATACGGCATGCTCTATGGCAGTTCGGATGACTGGAAGAAAGAGCGTGGATGGATTGCCAGGTTCCTATCTTACGGCTTGATGAGCGCAGAAGATTAGAAGGTGCTTAAATGCCGACATAGTACATGGGAGCTTCTTTCAAGTCTTGTGCAGAGCTCAGTTCGCGATCAAGCGTTGCGACGCACAGTACTGGAGGTCTGTGGTGCCAGCGCTCTCGTTGACCCTTAATTCGAATTATTTTACAGGTGCTTGCCAACCTGACTTCTAATGACCAGGCAACGAGTTCCCTCGTTTTGAAGTCATCTCTCCTATCCTGGATCGAGATGCAAGTACAACTGCCACGAAGCAAAGAAGACGCCTAAAGATCCTTGAAAACATTCTGATCACAGCCAATACTGCGAAACTGCGGCGGGCTACGAACAAGATGCTCTGTGCAGACCCTTGTCGTTGATATGCACTCACTACGAGGATTACGACAGAGCCATCTAGCTATACTCAGCGGCGATCGACCTGGATTTTGCCACTGCTACCATCTTTGCAAATCGCAGTAAGGCAAGCTCGAACAAAATACTATGGGATGATGCATTACTTGATGCGCAAAAAGTGTGATCCACATATGATGTCCAGGCAGACGGGCTTCATGATGTGCTGATCCCCACGGAAGACAAGCAGATGTCATTCCCGCGGGCAAGGCCGCCCGCTTGGCAGACTCTACTGCTTGTCCATCCCTGGGTCCGGGTTAATCCTAGCAACGAAGAAAAACGAGGAAACACGAGGCAGTGACCCCCATAGCCTGTTCGAGCGCAATATGCTTGGGGTAAGCACCTTGATGACTCTGGGATTCATGCATTCCAATAGTCGACTTGGCCTGGCGTAGTCCGAGCAATGCGGGAGGTAGACCCAGCCATAGCGGTCTATCCGGCCGAACATTTGAAAAGCCCAGCAGCTCATGCTGAGGTGCAGAATCGGGTCCGGTCCAATGCTACCGGGTAGCCGATACTTCAGAAGCTCTACAATTTTTGATCAGGGATTCCTTCCGAGGTGGACAGACGAGACTTGCAGGTGATTGTTGTTCTGCGATATTGTGATTCCAAAGTTTACGTTTTTGTCAGTATATCATCATTCGAACGCCTGTCACTCTTGTGATCGCTGTTACTTTTATCGAGCGACGACACGGGTCACACGGCAACGATCCGCTCTTGCCCATCGAGTCCTAAAGCAGCGTCCTGTCAACCTCACATTCTTTTTCATTCCTCAAGACGTCCGGGTCCTTTGGTTTGGTGGCCTCGGTGTGTATCTGTCACCTCCTGCTGGTATGGTTTCTGAATGTCCGCTTTAGGATATATCACACAGTTCATCTTCAAAACCGCAAAGGTGTCTCAAGTCTTTTGCCACCAGAATATGGAACACGAAAGTCAATTGCTTCAAGGATGATGCTGCCGAAATCGTGAGTTCGATGCATGTTTTTGCATCTCTCCACTGACACGAAGTTAGGAAGATTCATGAAGCTCGCGCTAGATCGGATGTCTGATAGGGTGGTGGATTCGCCGTCTGGTGATGCCTGTGTATTTTTACGATCGGGAATTTGGATTCCTCAACAAGGTTGTCTGGATCTCTGGGAAACTGAAGCGCTTCATGAAATAGTCGAAACCTGAGAAAAGGCGAGACCGTCGAAATTTGTCCTAGGATATGATTTGACGTGTCTTTACAGGCAAAGATCGACGAAGAGATGGTCAAGATAGTTGTTGATGTTGGAGTCTACCTTCCCAGTCACCCAGACGGTAGTGGTATCGACGTTGATAGGAAGTCCAGTCGACCGATTCAAAGCCACTCTAAGGTGTGTAGATCACTCTTTCGCTTTTTCTTTCCTCAATATAATTTCACCGAAGGCATCGGTCAATAATGACCCGCTCCTTCCTCAAAAAAAGTAGCCATGAACCGGAGTCTAATGTTCTGAGTCGGGGAGGGCGGGTCACGGTGCGCCATCAGTTGAGCACCTATAATCAGGATAGGTGCACGGATACGATTTCTGCGTGGAGGTCTAGTAGATTGGTACATGGAAGAGACGGAAAGTACAAAAAAAATAGAGCAACAAATCAATCAATCAAGGACGCTCACCTCCCTCCCCTAAAAAATACCGTATCAACCCTTGCATTAAGCTATCCTGCTGCGCCGTCCCCTTTTGAAATTGACCATCTCAAAAAGCACGTCTCCGTACTGTCGCTCCAACACCCTAATACGAGCCCTTCCGACTTGATTCCTCAAAACTCTCATTTGTAGCGAATAGATTATCATTTTGAGCGCGTAAAGTCGAATGGGATGCAAGTAGAGAATCCGTCTGTCCGCGCAGCGTCTCGTGGGATGATAAAAGTGTATCATGCGACAAATAGAGCGATTGATAAAAGTTTTGCAGGACGCCAATGTGCGATTGCACAGTTGCTAATTCGGCGCTGCTAGTTTCACAGGGCTGCCGGAGCTTGTGGCGGGACCGAGTGGATCTGATGAGTGGGTTCTCTTTTCATCTGCCTCATCTCTCGCTGTGATATGTCGTCTCTTGAATTTGAGGTGCGATGGATTGTCGACGACGACGACGATGGGCCCCACGAAACTGGAGAAAGGTGGCGATAGGGCGAAGAGTCCATTGCAGCCATGGGAGGGAGAGTTGTGGCTGATGCGCGCTGAGGGAGATTGATAGCCGGTAGCTGAACTTGTGAGGGCAGTAATTGATGCGAAGTAAATAAACGAACTGAAGAGCAAGTAGGACCTGTAGCGGTGTGGTGGTGGTGGTGGTGGTCCATGCGCATGGCTGTACCAGCGCCAAAGAAAAGGCGTCTTCCAACTGGTTTCCACCCGACGAAACTCAAACTCACTCGATGATCTCAAACAGTGCCCTTTTTCCCTCTCTCCCATCGCCCTCATCGTCCAGTTCCCGCTTCTCCCCTCCCATCCCGGGACCCAAAGCACCAGCGAGACCGAACGAAAAACCCTCTCGAACTCCTACGCCCGAGAAGCTCTCCTGGGTAACGATATCTCTCAGAATAGCCGCGTATCGCTCGTCAGACAGACCCATCCCTGCCAACGAGTTAATCCGTCCATCATCGTCGTACCCCGTTCCCAACATCGGATGCAGACTGGATGAATTAGACGAGAAGCCAGGATTAGACGAAGAATTGTGTGGTTGTAATTGCGACGCCCCAACTGCGAGTGCCTCGCTCAAAGACGGGTCTGAGAGAGGAGGAACACCGAGCGAACAAGGTACTTTTGACATTTGTTGGATGACTTTAAGGTGCATCAGGTGTTTCTATCCATCCGTGTCAATGTCGATCTATACACCTCGGTACAAAACAAAAAACGCACCTCCAACATATCCAACGACCCCTCCTTCGTAAATGGCTTGGGCAAAATATCATTCATTCCAGATGAATAATACGTCATAATCTCGCTCGGTTTTGAATTAGACGTCATGCCGATGATGGGGGTCATATGGTCGGGCTGGCGGATCAGATTCAAAGCGCTGACTCCGTCCATTTTGGGCATCACGTCCTGTCGCGTTCACATCGCATTAGTTCTAGCACACGCAGGGAAGAAAAGAAAAGAACTCGCCATAGAAAGAAGAAAAACACACCTGCCAAACAACAGTGCGCTCGAACGTGACGAGCGGTCAAACACATTCACATTTCGAGACTACATCTATACGGCATGAGTGCCCTTAATATCTCAGTGATGTGAACAGCTTCGCCACCAGCACGAGGATCGAATAGAATCGCCATGAGTGTGCCGGTGGAATTGAAGGTGAGACACTGAATTGTATCGTTGTGTCCGGTGAGAACAGAGCGTGGGCGATCGGTATCAGCAAGATCCCAAAGCTTAACTGCGTGTTCGCTGGATGCACTGGCGAGGACGTTAGACGCAGTGGGGTAGATGAGAACGTAGTTGATCTTGCGTGGTGATGCATCAATGCAGGCGATAGGGTCAAAGTCTTGTGGTACCCAATGATCCTGGCCCCGGGAACTGCAGTAGATATGTCAGAATCTGACAGACAATCTGACAGAGCCACATACCTCTCTGGACGAAGTCCTTGCGAGCACGTACGACAAATCCATCGGGAAGAAGTCCTGGTCGTCCTTATTGAAGATACGCAGGATGCTTTGCTTGAAAATGGACGTAGCAAACGAATCAGATTAGATGGTGACGATTCAAATGTGAACGAAATAAGAGAAACAGACATACATACAAGGGATCGTGAGGTCGATCACGATGTACTGGGTTCGTGTGAGGAGAGAACCGAAGAGGCGAACGAAAATGCGTTGTCGCGGATCTATTGAAGGCGGAGGTCTCTGTACCATAGGTATGGCAGGTATTGGCGGTCTGCGGTGCCCGGCAGCAGGACAACGAGTTGCGTCAGACTACAGTGGCGGTGAACAACGAGTGATGTTGTGAGTAAAAAATGAAACGCCCTCACTTAGTAGGTTAAGAATAGATATCTGAGGTCGTCTTACTGTCCACAGAACTGAGCATCCCAACGATCAACGGATACGCCTCGCCGTCCTCATCAGAGAGGGACGGCAGCAAGATCGGCTGCTCCGAGTTTGGTCGGCTCCCTCCCGCCATCTCAATATTGGCCTACAAAAATAGCGGGTCAATGTGCCAGACTCTTGGCCGCTCACCTTCTGTATATCGAGAGCGCTTATTTGAAAAGAACTCTTGTCGCATCCTTAAGGCTCCAAAGACCGGCTCTGTTGAGTTCGGATGATAACGAAGCAAGTTACTAACCGTGAACATTTCTTTCCAAATTTAGGCTCCACGATACGTGTTGGGCTTCCACACACGTGACGTGTGTGGAAGCTCAACATGTATCGTTTTTCATACCTACCGCGAACGCCCGAGTCACATCGAATCTCGCCAAGTCCAGGTCGAGCTAAAGCGACGCCGAGTCGGCGGCGTGGGAAGTGCTAAGAAGTTACCTCCCCCTCCTTTAGTCCTTGCTCCCAACGACACAAGAAATGGCCTCGTTCCGCATGCTGGACCGAGCCCAATGTTATCATCCTCCAGTGGAGGCGACAGTATGAGTCTGCCTTATGCGCATTCAGGTGCAAGAGGGACGCCGGTCGTGGATGAGATAGGGGACGATGATGGACTCTCCCTGGACATGGACCAAGAATATATGCGATCACGGAGTCCTGAAGAAAAGCGCGGCGGTGTAGTTTTCGAGGACCTCAATCTCGGTTTAGATCTGGGAGATGAAGATGAAGAGGTGCGTTTCCACTGTCAGTCCTACGCCTTGCCACTGAACTCTATTTGTAGTACGACAAGAATGATCCGAATGATCAACGCAGAAGCCGATATCTCATGAGAGCCAAACTTGACGAGATTGAACGGGTATGCCAGTAATACATGTGCTCATCTCGCGATTCTGACATCTAGGAAACTAGACTTTGGCGCACACAGTTTTCTCCGAGACACATCAAAACGGATGACTTGGACCAACATATTACAATAACTCATGCCCGACCGAAGTTACTCTTCGCACTTCATGCAGGAGGAACTTCGAAATCATCAATTGATCGTACACGCGACATTCAGGCAACATGGTGAGTTCAATTGCAGCTGTCAATAGTTTTTCGGCTTAAGAAAGCCCCAGAAACTCCATCGATCGTGCCGATGCAAGCGACAAGTCGTGGCCTGCTGTCTCCTCCTACTCATCTATAGCTAATAAGCCATCACAATCTCCAAGCTCCCAATCTCATCGGCCTATAAATCTTCCTCCGTCGCCACCTTGGATTGCTATCAACGGTGTGTCAACGGGTGCCCCAAAATCGTTCGTTCCACCCTCCCGGTCTTCATCACCCAATGCTCTCTCCACAGAGACCAAGATTCGCAAACGAGATCTGGAGCCATCCATGTACCCACCACCCTTCGTTTGGAAGGCTACCGGACACGGCGACTGACTCCCCCATACCGTTGTCTCCTGATCCTTTTGGGCGGTACCCCTCTTATCTCGAGTCAGAGGTGCACTCCACCCCGACGTATTGGGATCCTGCAACTGGGCAATTCACCAGTATTCCTGTTGAATCCAGACCATCCTTGTCATCTGTGGATGAGGGTTCTGTTACTTCTACAACACCCTCCAGCCGATTCTCTGCTGACTCGGCGAGTTTTTCGATGGATGCGGCTGCTGCAAAAGCCTCCACTCCTCCCGTCGGTGTCAAGACCTTCAAGAAACTTTGGCGTAGAAGCAAGTGTCGGCTCAGCAACCTCCCACGCCAAGTGCTGGACAAACTTCGTTCCAGGGATCTGCACCACCTGCTCCATCATTGCATGATCAACTCGGGCCGCCGCCACCGCCGCAAAGAGGATTACCTCCTATGCCTGGCACGACTATGCCACGAACACTCACACGATCATCGTCTTCGACAGCTCCTTCGTCAGAGGAGACAAGCGTTCGTAAATCGATTCTCAAGACCTGGAAATCAGTATCAAGTTCCACAGCGTCTTCTAGTGCTCCTTCAGAACCAAGACGAGATACTGAAAGACCTGTGTCTAACAAGATCATAAAGCCTCGGAGGCCGAGCGTCTTGGATGCTGGGATACCTCCAACGCCGAAATTTGCTGAACAGTATCTGCCTTTAAACTACGCCCGAACGGGCAGTGGCATTTTTGAGCGAAGAAAGTCTGTTGGACAATGTAAAATGGGAGCTTCATCGAATCTTTCGACGTCATCTCAAGAAGTTGCCCTGCCATCTAGGACGCACTCCCAGACAGCGGCATCCTTACAACAGACATATTCACCTCTATCGCCTCCAGGTTCTGTATCTCCTGCTCGCTCCCTGCAGTCTACCCCTCGCCATTCCAGAGTAGATGGCAGTTTTGAATCGGCAGAGTATGAGCTAGTATCCACCTCGCCCCGACTATACCTGAACTTGTCTTATCCCTATCAAATACTTGACCAAGATCAATTTTCTCTCTTGGCAGGTAGGGATTACTTTTGGTCTCACTGTTGCCGTTGTTGTGTTATTCCTCTTGCTTTTTGCTTTCCCGTCAATTTTGTCACATCTTTTACATTACATATCGTCACTTTACTTCATTACCATATCTTAAGAAGTTCCTGTAGCTAGTACAACAGCAGCATCTTTGCCAATGAATCTTGGATTGACTGCTATGCGTGGGCAATTTCCCGGCTCTCCAGGAGGCAACATCGTCCATTCCTTGCCACTTTTTTTGGTTGACCACATACGGTCACTTTCAGGATGCGGTACCCAGTAAAGTTTGTCAAACCACTGCCTCAGGCGGTTCTGGATAATCTCTGCACGATCTTCATCAAGCCCATCCATGAGAGCTTGCCATTGCCGATAGTATGATGCAGATGGAAATTGCTGAAGAGCCTTAGCTGTCGAGGCTCCTTTGGCTGGAAAGTAGCGTTTGAATACCAGGTTATCCCAATCGGCATCGCTAATAATACGATATTGAACCTGACGGAAAATGCCACTGAGATCCAATGACTGGAAGATATCAACCTTGGTATGCAGTCTCTGTGCCGTATTTAGCAGTACCCATCGGGAATTGGAGGCTAGCTTGGGAGATGGTGCAAGCTGAAAGATATCGGATGCAAACTGACGCTGAATAGCAGACAGCTCACTAGATATGATCGAATCTGCAGTCTTCCCAGAATGAGCATCTGTGGCAGCCCTGCAAGCGTTTCTCTGCATAATCTCTAGCTCCTCATCATCTCCTTCAACTTGAGAGTCCTCCTCACTACTGCTCGACCCCTCACCATCATGGATTCTGTACGTTGTCTTGTGCTTCCTTGATGGGTAACCGACCTTTGGATATTTGGACTGGTTTGATATACGAGAGTTGGAAAACTCCACCTCAACATCCTCCATAAAATCCCTTCGGTATAGAGTGAGCAAGGTACCAGTGTCAATCGGTCTGCCATTGGGAAGCCGATAGGCTCCAGCATCGTTGACCACATCTGAAAGAAAGTATGCGCCTCGTCTATACATGATTGGATGAGTGCTTGGCCCATTCATACTATCCACAGGAACGTGCTGGCAGGAGGCTTCTAGCAAGATATTCTCTGCTTGACCCTCTGCCGGCCGGTAAATAAGAGCGTTGATTTGGTAGGCAACCAGAGCACCCAATTTCAATGACTCATGCTGGAGACGGGCAGCTCGGTTTGCATTCTGTAGGTTTTTGACGACATGGTACAGTGCAGCCATACGGTAGTACTTGAAGTACCTTGGAATTGAATTTTATGTCAGTACCTTGGGTAAGACTGATGGTAACGACCAAAATGCTCACCAAAATAATTTGCAATCAAAGGTAACAAGCGTATCTTGTATTACACTATCTGGAATTTGCAAAAGCACTTGGTCTGCCAGACTGAATGGTACACGAATCTCCAGCCGTGCGTTGCCTTCATGTCCACCTACATTGGGAGAATTTCCACAAACACGAAATATCTCTGCAATGCGCTCGAGATCCCTTACGAGCTTCCCTATGCTTGCTGGGAATAAGTGCCAGGCCTGGCGACGCTTGAAAATGCCGTCATGGAGCTGATAGGTTGCGCATTTATCCGTTGTATAGGCGTTTATATAGTAAACTTTATCATCCTTTCCACGAGAGCCTGGAAGGGCCCGGAATCCTCCGAGATCTTCTAATTGTGCTGAGAGGTCGCAATGATATTGAGTCTGAGAAGCAAGAATGGAATCGATTTTGTGTTCCGCACTGGATGGCAAAAGGAATTGCAGTAAACGACGGTGGCCTTTGGTAAGCCACTGCAATATGTGACCTTCGTGTTGGATTTCCAGTCCAATATCAACCACCCAGTCCTCTGGCCTGACAAGCGACTGGTCAAAAAAATGGAAAACAGTATTGAGAGCCGAGCGTCTTGCCCCAGCATCGCATGGATCGTGATGAGATGCGCCTTTTGTTCCTCGTAGCTCATGAACAAAAAATGCATCCTGTAACCCGTCTTGCATCTGAAACATTTCCAGAAGTTTGTTTCCCAACTGGTTCAGGAGATGGGAAGGGAAATCAACTGTGCCAAAGTGAAAGCGTCCCTTCCGATCACGATACAAAGTCATGGCAGTTGAATATGTGATTGGCCATCGGCTTCTATCAACGGGGTTGAGACCAACCACAGCAGGTCGAAGGCACTTTTCATATATCACAGTCATTGTCTCGGGAGGAATGGCAGGATTTTGGCCTTGGCGATACAATCTGGGGAAGAAGATGCGGGTGATATGACGTCGATCGACTTTTCCCAATGCTGTATTAGGAATTCGGTGTAGCGGGACGCCTACCACATCCTAGTATTGAATGTGTGCCTGTCAGAATGCTGGATGTTTGACCAAATTTACCTACCTTTGGACAAGATAAAGGACATTTTAAATGATTGTCTTCAGTAAGGGTGTCGCGGAATGATGCCAAGGGAAAGATAGCCATAGGCAATTGGAATGGTAAATCGTGCGTGACACCTATGACAGAGTCGATGTCTCTGTACAGTTTATATTCAGAAATGGGAGGTACAAGAGCTCCTTGTCTTGCATTTATAAATATACGAGCAAGTTTGTCCCCATATTGGAGGCGTCCAGCAAGTACAAAGCGAAGAAAATTCTCTAGTTGGTCCGGCAGAAACATTCGTTCTGCAGCTGAGACAAATTCGCTCAAAGAGACCTGGATTGCAGGTAGATCCTCATCAGGGGGTTCAAGTTGCATGTGGGTGCAATGTTGCAAGATCAGATGTGTGTGCAGCAATAGGAATATAGGCGTTTCTGTGAGAGGACTCGGAAGCAACTTTCGGGCTTTCCACCAATCTAACTTCACATATTACGTAACTTTGGACGACGTGTTGCAAGACAGCCAGATGGCACGAAATTCAAAATTCAGACCATTGACTACATTGACGCCTCCATTAATAAACTGGAGAGTCGCTATTAAAAAGCAATAGGCACACAAAAACAAAATTCATCAAAGCAAGAGCAAGAAGCACGGTAACAAACGACTTGCCCACCTACAGTCTTCACGGTATCGCAGAATGCTTATAAAACTTTATACAAGAAACCCTTAGCGGTCTTCAGGTCCCATGTAGTACGACTGCCCATGGGTGGCACCTGTTGGGATGCAAATATGTCCAGGTTGGTGACAGGCGCAATACGGTGGAGGAGGCTCAGGAATTGCCGGTCTGTGACCGTGGAAACTGCCACAGTGAGCTGCAGTAATAGAGCATGGAAGCTGCAAGACTTGCACGCAAGTGCCAATAGCTAAGCGTCCTGATCTATCGGCCCATTCTGGCGTAAGAAATTAGCCGTGCAAAATTTGAGGGAGGCAGAGATAGAAAAAACGTACCATTGGACTGTACAGTACGACTTTGCGCAGGGGCCGCTGAATTCTGACCATCCAATTGGTCCAGTGGGCGTTGTTCTGGACTTGGTCTCTGAGTCCGGTTTGCAAGTAAGTTGAAAAAAACTAAACCGATGCCAACTTTACTTACTGGATTAGAAGTGCGGATAAGCGCTCTACCATGTGCGAGTGGAGCGGATGTGGCACTTGAGACATTAGCTAGTCTCCCCCCACATTGCATAGCTGACTCTCTAGACTGTGATGGTGTCCGTGGCATCCGAGAGATATGAGTACTGAGGTGCGGAGGTGGTGTCAAAGCCTGCACACCGTTGAAGCGCCTAGCTACAGGAATCTGACTTTGGGGTAATGTGATGGCGGAACGCCGGCTGACACGGCCCAGAGAGGTGCACTGTGAAGAAGCCAGGTGAAGCGGCTGAAAAGCAGCATTAGTGCCTGAGAATATGTTGAGCGCTTAAAATAGCTACAGAAAGACGGCAGGGACATACCGCGAGTGTTTAGTGTAGCGATTTGCATTTGGGACGAAGGTCGCTGCACCAGGCCGCTCCATTGCGTATCGGTAAAAAGCTTAGTGCAGGTGGCATCGTAAATTTCAACAAAATGTTGTGTTATAGCATTTGTAAATACCTTTGTACAGACGGTATTAGCGATGTCAGAAAACTCGTTCTCCATGAGTTTGATTGCGTTGCACATTCGAGGATCCACAATTTGGTGGTAATAATCCGTACCACTCAAACATGGAGAGCAATCCACTTCAATAATTACTGACGGCTTGTTCTGAATAACGCTGTTATATGATGTAAACGCGTATTGAGCTTCAAAGCTCAGAGTGATCGAGGTCTAACCAATTAAAATTTCAGTCCTGTCAACCCATGTGCATAAAAATTAGTCAAACCGTTGTATTTGGGGGACAAGCCAGATCCAACCATGCAAGAGATGCAGGTCCTGCCAATGCTGAGGCGTGACGCCGATGTGAAGAATTCACATATGAACTCATGTTGACTCGTTAAGGTCAAGTATTGAGGAGGAGTTCAAACGGTGAAGAGGACTAGATAAATGCTTATGAATGCCGCGGCGGTTTGAATTTAAGTACCGCAGACTTGTATGAACCAGTAGTCGCCAGGTTAACTTGCGAGTTCAACCTAGCCATTGTTCAGGTGGTGGAAATATTTATAGCATTCTCTTGTTATAAAGGAACATGATAGGGCGTGGCATCAAGTCCATTGCAACCCATGAATCACAGGAAGGTTTAGATATGCTGGCCATTGGGCAGAAGGTAGTAGGCGCAGTATGAACTCATTAATTTTCCACACCTAGACATTTTCGGACTAATTAGGCCTAGGCTGCTCACATTTTAAGTGTATTGATCCGAGCTACACCCTGAGTCGGGATATCCAAAGATACGAATACGTACATAATGAGCAGAAAAAAGAAATTCTTGGTTGCACCTCGGGATTAAATCTACAAAGGAAGTTAGAGCGGGATGAGTCAGAGGCCAAAGAACCGGTTAATACTATGGGCACGATCGATAAAGCTCATAAGGGCGCGAATGCGAAGCTGGAAGAAATGTTTGACTACCAATAGGTCACCAAAGAATCAAGCAAAGCCGCCGAAGAAGGGCGCGAATGTGACGAATACGTATAGCAACTGCAAACAGCTTTGAACAGTTAGGCTTCGAGGACATATCACGAAAGTCAATAATGCTGTCAGCGTCTCAACCGGACGTTTGATCTTGCGTGATGACGGATGCTTAAAATATGCGCGCATGGATGAATGAGAAGGCGCTTTAAAGTGACACTTCAATGTTAGAATTAGAGCAACATTATGAGGAACATGTAGGTTAGTCACTCGATTGTGAAAGTAGTGTCGAAAATTTAAAAGACGATGTATTGTTGTTGGGGGCCAGTTTTTCTTATTGAGGAACGGTGATGTTTCAACGACTCGAATATTGATGAATGTCGTGAAAATTTCCTAGCCCTTAGCTCGCTGGAGGTATACTTAACCAGATGATCTTGACAGTAACGCACATGGCGTCGCATTAGCAGAGGGAGCAAAGATCAGAACGGAATCGACGTGTAATAGATTAGGATGGATAGGCTTGGGGTAGATTACAAGCGGCTCACCTCTGCCTCCAGCAGAGCCGTCACGTTCTAAAGATCCAGGTCACTATTGAGAGGGCAAGAACTTTATATCAGCTCTTAAGCGCCTTTGTATTTCGGTAATCTGATCAGTGAGATCATCAAGGCATCAGCATATGTAAGGTAGTGTGAGTAGAAGGATGCACCTGGCTTGCCTTGGATCCCGCTGCAAACAGCGAAAATTAAGATACGAGAGGTTGAAAATAATGAAGCACATAACGCCTACTTGATTGTATACCCGCAGTAGCTCGCACCAGCAGCTACTGTGCAGATCTGGTTGATCTATACAATGAAGTGAACGTCAGGATGCTTTGAGAACAACACAGAATCTCACCCTTGGGTCTTCTTCAAGTATATACTTCTACACCATCAACAAGTCTTGGATTGGGCGGCCACCCCAGTTTTTATTGATTAGCATCTGTGAAGACGATATACTGTATCAGCACAAGAGAAGAGGGTAACTCACTCTGTCCAAATGAAGTGGATCCTGCTGGATTGATACATGTATCCCCAACTCGCAAAAACTAGAACACACGTAGCCCAGCCTGTGTAACCAAGCATGCTCGGTGGATGCTGCATGTATCTATACAACAGGTTCAGTTCAAATCAAGTAGGACTTATACATATGTGATCTTCCCGATAACAAGTATCGGATATCGTAGTGAACCGTATGTGGTATTGGCCTGCATATCGGACGGATCATTGCACATAGGGTGGATTTTATGAAACACGTACTGAGCTGCAATATTCTGAAGGGTGTTCTGACCTAGAATCCATCACCGTATCGAGGTACGAGAATTCCTTGGCCAGCACTTCATTCAGGCATGAGTTATTGTAATATGTTGGTCCAAATCATCCGTTTTGATGTGTCTCAAAAACTGTGCCAAAGTCTAGTTTCCTAGATGTCAGAATCGCGAGATGAGCACATGTATTATTGGCATACCCGTTCAGTATCGTCAAGTTTGGCTCTCATGAGATATCGGCTTCTGCGTTGATCATTCGGATCATTCTTGTCGTACTACAAATAGAGTTCAGTGGCAAGGCGTAGGACTGACAGTGGAAACGCACCTCTTCATCTTCATCTCCCAGATCTAAACCGAGATTGAGGTCCTCGAAAACTACACCGCCGCGCTTTTCTTCAGGACTCCGTGGTCGCATATATTCTTGGTCCATGTCCAGGGAGAGTCCATCATCGTCCCCTATCTCATCCACGACCGGCGTCCCTCTTGCACCTGAATGCGCATAAGGCAGACTCATACTGTCGCCTCCACTGGAGGATGATAACATTGGGCTCGGTCCAGCATGCGGAACGAGGCCATTTCTTGTGTCGTTGGGAGCAAGGACTAAAGGAGGGGGAGGTAACTTCTTAGCACTTCCCACGCCGCCGACTCGGCGTCGCTTTAGCTCGACCTGGACTTGGCGAGATTCGATGTGACTCGGGCGTTCGCGGTAGGTATGAAAAACGATACATGTTGACTAAATTTGGAAAGAAATGTTTACGGTTAGTAACTTGCTCCGTTATCATCCGAACTTAACAGAGCTGGTCTTTGGAGCCTTCAGGATGCGACAAGAGTTCTTTTTCAAATAAGCGCTCTCGATATACGGAAGGTGAGTGATTGGCCAAGAGTCAAGGCGGTGGAATAGGTATCAGTTATCTCCAAGGTTGCCCTTTCTGCGCCTTCAAGCATCCCGTCTAACTAATTCTTATCGGTAGACCTACTGGACAATTCATTTCGACGGAACCATTGTTGAAGGGAACTACGTGTCTGGTAACGTCGGTGCGGTAAGGTCCAGCGCATCAGCCGGAAATCCACGCAGATTCACTTCGTTCCATGTGAACAGGCGATTGACACAGGTCCTAGTTTTATATACGTTTCACAGACATTGGCAGCCTTGATCCACGCCAATGTCAGTCTCCCGCTATTTCCTTCTCTCGCCACCCTGCTGACAAGTTTTAGATACTTAAGGCTGGCCCTGCAGCGGATTGCTTCTTCTCCTTTCCGTGCGACTCTAACCCCCGAATTTCATTCTCACTTGGCGGGCACGACTTTGGACTCAACCTCCAGGACATTAAGCTCAGACAAGATGAGGATGGGTCAGAGTAAGTCTATCTGTCTTCATACAACGCACGCCGCCTGATATTGCAAACTTCAAAGGGACATATCTTTGCTTTTGGTACAAGATAGTGGCGACGTGTTTGAGGCACTCCTCAAGATGATCATACAAGTTGTGCAGGCAGACAGCGCAAGTGACATGGAGACAAACGGTGGGACATACGGGTGAAGAAAATGCTGAACATGGTCGTCCCAGTTGGCTGGCGTTCAGCTGACCGGGCGGGAAAGTTCTACGCTTTTCAACCAGCTCAATGTTATGGCGGTCACTATTCATCTTGATCCCTCCACTGCCAACGTTCGACACCGTGTTGGGCAAGCTCGACGATGCGTCAATTTTAAAGATGCACACGATTTTACCAGAGCTGTGCGTATTCGAGATACTGAGCATATTTGCGCCATTATGCCAAACAAAGACAAATCATGAAGAAAAAAACGCCGGTAGAGATGGTCAAGAGTCCTCTCACACCAGATGCTCGCATGATTGAGATGTGCTCATTAGACACCACAGATGAGTGACGCAAGTATCCAGATCCTGCCTTTCTGGAGGGACGTAAATTATTGATTAATGTCAACGTGATATTTCCTGATTTTCCCTTTCTCGTCAGCCTGGGTAAAGGAGTCTTCAGTCCCAAAAATCCTATTGCCATAGAGAATGACTAGAGTGCTGCGTGCCAAGAGGTGGTATCAGCTTTTCTGGACCTCGAATCAAGGCCTTACCCCGGCCCACTGCACCGCCAATAGTACCAAGCATTGATAATCGGGAGAGCTATAATGAGTATGATAAGTTCTTTATCTAAATTGATCTCACCGTGACAATTGGTCTTTCTTGATGGACGCTGCTGTGGAGTTGGAAGGCCCCGTCGAGCCATAGAGGAGAGATGAAGAAAACAATTTTAGGGTACTCTACGTACGCAAATGCCATATGGTATATTTTCTCCGCCAACAACGCGGAGTTCGAGCTTGCTCCGATGAAGGAATTTAGCAGAATCAAGCTTGATGGGTGCGCTTCTTCGGGTGATCAAAAGACTGATATTTCAACACATTCTGTTTGCCATTTATTTTATTACAACCCGATGCCCAAGCCCTGGCGTGCACAAGTCGCAGCTCACTTGCAGCCATTTGCTCGCCAAATTACCCGCGTAGAGAACAAAACAGACTTGGAAGCACAGAAATACCTATATGTCTGGTTTCTAAGCCACCCCTGCCGCTACTCGGTCTTCCAATTGTAGCGCACACTTCGACAGAGGAGGCCATTGCGGAGAGCATTCCCGCTCTGACCGCTTTGAGTGACAGGGCCCATATGATTACCATATTCCGTGCAGTTTACAATAACGAACCATGACAAGTCTTTTTGTGTAATAATTTCTAAATACCTGGAATGTAATCTGAACGCATGCATTCAGTGCGCCAGTCCCAGAGGGTTCGGATGGTCATTTCAGTAGATGTACGCGGACGCCCGCTTGGTTTAAAGAAAGCTGGACGTGGGTCTCCTACAACCAATCTTCATGTACGGTGCTCACTTTCAAGTTTTTCCCGGCGCCATCATGGCCCACATGACGGTTCTTGCTTGTATGAGCCAAGTCTCTCCCAAGCCGGTTCAGAGGTTGAGCGAATCAGCTTTCTCAATATATGTTCATGTATTTGGCTTGTGATACGCACATCGGGTGCCTAATCTGCAATCACTTTTGTCTTCTGCTTCGTCCTTTGGTGGACCATTATTAGCCCATATCAGCTCTCTACCCAGCTTTCGTATTTTTATGCTCTATCATCCAAATCGCCGATCACATTACTGAGAAGTTTTGAGGTTGGTGGAAAGCTGCAAAAGCATCTCGAAAGAACCAAAGGAGCTCTGACAGAACCAACCACTTCAGGTAAGGCATTTGGTTGCACCCTGAAAGGTGCATGTACTCGCCTGAGCGTGGTAGTTTGAAGGGATCAAAAGGGGAATGCAATGCCTGCGGGCCAATGCTACCGAGTGCTACACCGGTATACACAGGGTACGGTGATTCGAAAATTTCGCAGTCCGTAGGTTCGGTATCTTCAAGCTCTGCTTGAATCCCTACGGGCAATTGAAATCAAATCACCCAGAAAAAAGAGCACGCTCACATCAATCATCAAAGCCCGATCCACAATAAGGCCCAGGACTCTCTCTGAAAGTTTGCCACAATACTCAGCTACATGCAACAGATGTCGTATATAAGCTGTATGTGCAACTTGTGGCTACCGTTTGTGGGGGAAGTTTCGTACGAGGAGAGAAGCCGGGATTTTGCTACGGGGTCGGTTCTAGACAAAGGATAGGTCAATGTCAATGTGAAGGGAATTCAGTGATCCTCATAAGCTACGTAGCGAGCCCCCACGAGGCATTGTTTCGTTAGAGCGTGGGGTGTTTACTCCAAGGGACGTATCGAAAAGACCGAGACGTGCAGCCAGCATCACAGGCCTGGGCGAAAAAGGCGCAGGCATTGATGCTGGTATGTGCGCAGGATTTACTAAAGCATGGAAATCGTTTCAATTATGAGGTATAAATCAGAAGCGACATAGCATATACGCCTCCATTTTGCCCATGTGGGCAGATTTGGCTTTAGATGTTCGATCGCAGGAACGACAGTCGGAGCAGGAAAACCCTTGGGAGTTGGTTTTTCTCGCCTTTGTGGTTTGTAGACGACCCTCCAGGCTGGGCGAGTGGGGCCGGTTAAGCCTTCTTCTGGAGGAGGGGAAGCTGGAGGTGGTGGAGGTGGTGGCGAAGGCGAAGGCGGCTCCTGGGGCTACAAGCTCATCAGAGTTTGATGATGCCTTAAGATCCTATAGCACTCACAGGCGGCCTGAATATTCACCTCCTACACCATGTTTGGATTTTACGGCCGTAAGCTCGGCAATTTCGCTGTTCGCGTTGGCAGTCAGCTGCGTACATTGAGCAGATAAAGGTGGATGCGTACAACTGAAGCTGCCTGCGCTCATCTCTACTTTCCTACCTCTGCTAGCAAGATGCGAACCTCGCTCGCTAGGGCTTTGCTAAAATCGTTGAGATGAAAAAAAAAACATGATCGACAAGATTGACGACTCACTATGAGTGTGACAGCCACGACAACCGCTTTTAATGACAGATTGTGAGTAACAAGCATCAAATAAACATGCTCACAACAGAAGCCTGGGCTCGGCAGCTGCATCATGGCAAGGGGTTAAACGGTCTCGGCGGAGGCCGAACCCTTTGCCATGGCCCATTTGTCACTCCGCGTCAAGGACTTCTCGATTCTCAATTGCTTCTTATCGATCTGCGCATCACTCAATTGCATTTCCTTGCAGCTCCCAGGTTCCGGTATTCCAAAATTTCATAATTTTGTTCCCTGAGCCAGTGGCCAGCACTCTTCCATCCGGAGAAAGTCAGTCCAGCCAACCAATCCGACTGGAGTGGCCTTTGATTGGTTGGGTGAGTGATTCTTTGTGCCAGGCAATGAGTTCTCCCTTCTCATCACCGCTTGCTATCATTTGCCGGTTTCGTGATATTCTTGATGCCGCATCACCCGAGCTGGTTATGATCTGTTGTCATCCAGGAAACCTACAACTGCATTTACGCCTTGTTCATGACCTTTGAACTCTCGCAGGGGCGTTGTGCTTGGAATGAGCTTCGTCATTTTACTGGAGGTTCACGGTATTGAGGATTCTTGAGGGTATCTTTCTCTAAGCTGGACAGGTGCGCGTTTTGTATGTTTGATGCTTCTTCGTGGCGTTAACCTGCCTTGTGCTTCCATAGATGCCCCGGACAAGAAGCTGTTCATTTTCACACCTCCATCACGTTGCAGCAAGAATACTCCACATTGTAATCACTGCCTTCCTCAACAGTATAGCCTCCCGGTGCCTCTGCACTGTGTAGACGGGTCCGACTCATGTCTCCATGGCTTCCAAAATGTATCCCCTTGCATCCGCTTGTGATAATGCGGTTGCCACTTCCCAGTTCTTGGCTGCTATCTATTCTGTATGTCCGCATATCGTGCTTCTGGTGTCAAGTAGCTACTCGTGTAAGTTGTTCGAACGGATGCATATAGCTTACTGCAATATAACCTCTTCATCCTGTAGACTCCCAAGATCTACACGTGCACCAGATGCAGCCGTGGCATTTCATTGTACAGGCTTGGAATCTCCTCACCGTCGTCACCCGAATCGAAACTCCCAACAATAACACCATCGCCTTGATCCCACTACTTGCCAGTTTTACATGCAAAGGCACCCGCCATAACATTCAGATCGAAGGCGCCACCACCGCAGCAACTAAGATGATTCTGCAGTCCAAGTTGCTGTTGACCGTGCCGTCCGGGAACTAAATGACTCCACGTTCATTTCTGCTCCATCAATCTGAGGTGTCTGCCAGATCATCGTTTCAGTTGTTGAGAGGTCTGTAACGATTGCTAGCATCTCGACTCGCGAGCTTATCGCCAAGGACTTCACGGCAGAGCCTAGTGATAAGAAGTTGCGCAAGTCTGGGTGCCTGACGGCGCAGAAACTTGCTGGGAGTCTCGCACTGGTCAGCTGTTAGGAACCCTTGAAAAGCAATCTCGGAGGTCACTTGCGTTTTTCTTTGGTCGACCACGGGTTCAATGGTGTAAGTGGTTGGCACACCTGGGATGCTGGATGATTGCTTACAACGTTCCAGCAAATGATATACGAGCAAGTCCTGACCATTTTCGTGCAAGACAATGTGGATGTTGCCTGTACAGCGATTGAAAAGCTGCTATGGAACGAGCAGTGACACATGTGGACGAGGCCTTTGCCGCTTCATATGAGGCTTGTCATCGCTAGCGTGAGGTATTTTGCTTGATATATATCACTAGACTGCAGCTGACCTCTACCTTCCAACATCATCGCAGCGGACGGGCATTTTGGGATCCTGCAGCTCCGCCCTCAAACTTCCCCGCTAGTCTTCCGGATCCTCTGCGCATCAAACCGACAGGACTGCAGCCCCATCAAGCGGCGGTCTATGAGGATTTCGTTATGTTCGTTATCAACGCTTCAACGTGGCTCATTTCATTTCAACCTACTTGGCTGCTCTTCCGACCCAACTGCACCTCTCCACGTTGTCTCATTTCGTGTCACTCACACCAGTATCCAGCCTAAACAGTCTCTTGAAAGCCCTACACAAACCTTAATGCACAGAAGCTTACGGACTTCCTGCTACGAATGACGGGAAGGACGACGACGAATCAAGACCTTGTGAGAGTCTACTTGGTTGGGAGTGGACGTCCATAAGTGACTTAAACTTTGAAATAGACTAGGCTCGTTATCTTCTTCCTCCCATTCACTTTGAATAACTCACACAATCATCTAGAATATGATGATCCACGTCGCTGAGTCAACAGTTGGTCATCGATGTGCAACGTGTTTCATCCATAATGCAGAACATGCAGCGTGCATGCTTGATTATATCAAAGCATCACCATTACTGTGACCAGTCAGACCAATTGTTCACGATGGACACTCGTGCATTGAACCATATTCTCACCCATAGTAGCGATTACCAGAAGTCCGGTATAATCTTGCTAGAATTTTGGGCGAAGGTGGGTGCCAGTGTGTCTACTGTTATCTCAGAGTGTCTGAAGTGGTCTCGGGTACAATTCACTTCCACTCATGGCGGTCTCAGGGGCTCAACGTCGTCAGTAGGTATGTTTTAACGTGCATCTCAACGTCACGATGCTGACGCCATGTCTCAGAGAAGGACCATGGTATGATTCGCATTTGTTTGCTTTGAACCAATCGACCATGCATTCCGAAGAACCCTGCCTTTGGACCCGCTCAGATCTGTGCACTAACGGACATCTTCATCAGGAAATTGATCAAGCATTCAAACTTTGTCTCGCTGACGTCCAAGCGCTCCGATCGGAAGCCACGTTTCATGAACCTCTTTCGAGGGGTGGAGAAATATCCATAAGTGGTCGATGTACTGAACGCTGTCCAGGTCGAACTGAACGACACTGATGTCATATTATTCAATTTCAACGTAAGTCCCAGAACCAGTGTACCGTCTACCTTTGTAAATTTAACCTAGACATCAGAAGCGAAAATTATTGTCTCAATCCGACCGGGTCAACGGCGCTGATTTCCACCCTCGTGACCTAACAGGTCTGTACAACAGTTCCGTCAACACCTACAACCACGAAACTGGCGCACTTGTCAAGACTCTCGAGGTCTCTTTTGTCCTTGTACGCTGCGTTCAGTTCATTCCCCAAAGAAACTGGTTTGTTGCTGGCCAGCTGCACGTCTTTAACCCAATATACACGAGAAGGTCGTCGCGTTCGAGGCCCACCCTGATTATGCACCCAACCGCGAGCGTTGTGCTCACTGGGAGTGATGACATGACCATCAAAGCTTGGGATTGGGACAAGCAGTGGAAATGTATTCAGATGCGTTGATTTAGTCTACTTTCAGACTCATTGAACCCCCGCCAGGTCTATGAAGGCCATACGCACTACATCATGAACATGACTTTCAACCCCAAAGACTAGAAGTCGGACCGACCGCACCATGCCCGCCGCGGCTGACTCGTACTCTCCAGCTCTGTCAAATATTTGAGTCATACGTGGAAGATGAGGTTAGTACTGAGTACCTCTTATGTACGCGCCCGTTCACGTCACTCCAGCGCAAACACATCTCTGTTACATTACAGAGTCAGTTGACGTGCTCTATTGAGGTTCTTGGACAGTTGGTACTATTGTATCCACTATTATATCAGCGCAAAGAATCTTCAAGTCCCTTCGAAGCGCATACCCGCAGGCATCTACATATCCATCAATATCGACCCGAAGAGACATTGGAAATCAACCATCAAAATTCTATCATCTGACAAATCCGTAGCGTGGGGTGATACTGTGACTCTGTATGTTTTAATCTACAATTCGACTTCTGGACGTGATTTGAGAACTGATATTCGGTTTCAAGATCATCACATGCATCACCTGCATTCTCAGTGGAGATCAGGGCATCCTATGAGGTTGACCAAATGCTAGGCAGTGGAGAGGTCATCGGGAAACTCCAAAAGTCGTGGGACGAGCTACTCGGTCATGGAGATGAACCCTTCGGTGAGTGACTTTCTCCTCATTCATCATGATTACATCCAAACTGACATCTCGTAGCACTGTCCTTCCCACCCGTTCGTGGTGTCCACCCTTCCCTCACGCTGAAGGCCGCCATTGTACATACTTGCGACGATCAGGACGGCGCACTGTCTTATGTGAGTGATGCTGGTATCTGTTGTTAGCGTTTACTGACGGCCCGCCAACTGTAGTCCCTCATAGACTCCGAGATTGCTCGAGACACAGATATGGGCCACGCACAATTTGCCAAATACGTGACACTCAAGAGACCCTTTCACCTGTGCCGTGCCGTGGAGCATTTTCAGCTGGTTCTGGACCAGCGTCCGGTCGATCATCCTGACCATGCAGGGGCTCTCACCAACCTCGCGTATGCCCGCCTTGAAAGCTATATCCAAGGCTATCTTCAAGATATTGAGACCACCACTTCCCGCTTTCGCGAAACCCTTGCATTGCGTCCCCAGGGTCACCCTGATCACGCATCAACCCTCTATAATCTCATCACCGCATTGAATTCGCGCTACCGGAAGGAGCATACCGCTGTCCACATTCACGAATCCGCAGAGCTATGCTGCAAGCTACTGCCCATTTGTCCAGAGGGCTCCTACCTTCGTAGCAACAGCATAGACAGTGTAGTCGATTATGTGTTCAGCGAATACAACAATCTCCCAATCGACACATCTGATGAAAGCATCCACCTTCGACGAAATGTACTCGAGCTCTATCCTGTGGGCCAACAACTTCGTCCTAGGGCCCTTCACTTACTTGCACGGGCAATAGGAGCCAGATTCACTCAGCGTGGCAGCGTTGATGATATAGACGAGACTATACAACTTCGTCATGAAGCTGTTTCCCTGTGCCCCGAGGACATCCTTTCCATACCAACAACCTCACCAGCTTAGCCACATCACTCGTGGTCCGCTTCAAGCACCAAGGCAAACCTAATGACCTCGATGAAACCATATCTTTGCACGAAGAAACGTTGCGCCTGTGCTCTGTTGGGCATGAATCTCGTGATTGCTCATTGCACGACCTAGGGACCGCCCTCGTCACCCGTTTTCACGCACGTGGCGACAGTGACGATATTACCCGAGCTATTAACCTCTATCGCGAGGCACTGGCATTGCGCCCACGTAGACCGTGCCGCCGCGCTTAGCAACCTTGCTCTTGCGCTCAATATCAAATATAACAAATTTCATGTCATCAAGGATCTTAACGAGGCCATCGGTATCGCGAATCCTTTCGGGTGATGACCATCCAGAGACTCAGAGTACTGTGGAGCTAGAACTCATCAAAATTTGAGCGCCGCACTCTGCTTTCGTTTCAGGCACACTCGGAAGAACACAGATGTTGAGGAGGCCATCAATCTCTGTCAAGAATCATTGGTGGCTTTATCTTCACTGCACCCGGACATGTTTTCAGTTACTCGCGGCTGCAGATGGCCTATTTATCTTATTAAGAAGTCAGTCCTCGTGATTTGTCACTCGCTGTTGAGAACTTCAGACTGGCATCACGGCACCCCACTAGGATTCCCAGATCGCATCCATCTGACACATAATTGGACCATCGCAATATTGGAGCAGCATGATCATCGATCTGCACTAGAGGCCTACTCAACGTTTTTCGAGCTTCTGGATGCTCATTTGTCGACACGATCATCGGCAACTTCACGGCGCAAAGCTGCCGCTAACATCCGTTATTCCAGAACACTACCTGTAGATGTGCCATCCGCTGGGACAATTTGCGACAAGCAGTGGAACTCGTGGAGCAGGGCCGTAGCCATCAATGGTCACTAGCCTCTCGACTCAAGACTCCTGTTGAAGACCTCGAGTCAGCACATCCGAAACTGGCGCACAATTATTTAGAGCTGAGCGGGCATGTCTCCAATGCCGCACAGAACTCTGCACCGATCACTGACACAGCTGCTGCTGATCGGGCAGCAACCGAGTACAGGAAACTTACGGAACGGTGGGAGGCTGCAGTAGCTGAAATCCGGAATCTTCAAGCTTTCTCGCGGTTCCTGCTCCCGCCGTCATATGCTGACTTGCAAGCGGCTGCACGTCATGGCCCAGTCATCATCCTCATTGCCCGTAAATACTCGTGCAGCGCTATCATTGTCCCGACGTCAGGAGAGCCCCATCACACTCCCTTACCGTCTGTCACTCTCGCAGATCTAAATAATCTCAAGGTTCGCTTCACCAAGGCAATACGATACACATCTATCATAGGCCCAAAAGTGCCGCGGAACGATTTAATAGTCCTCTTGCGGACAGTATGGGACGAGACCATGCTACCCATTGTCAACGTCCTCCAGCACAACCTGAAACTAAAATTTCGTTCTCGAATCTGGTTGTGTCCAACTGCGGTATTTACTTCCATTCCTCTGCACGCAGCTCACCCGTTTCGAACGAAGGCAGATAACTCTAACCTGGAGCCATGCCTGGAGGATCTTTACATCTGCTCTTACACGCCGACACTTTCGGCATTGATCCAGACGGATGATGAAGCCGTGTGTGCCTTCGTCCTTCGTGGCGATCGGACATGGCCAACCGGATGCTGGGAAAGGCAAGGCACTATTGGCTGTCGACGGCGAGCTCAAGCTTGTCCATAAGCTCGTCCCTGCGATAGCCACCCGTACAATTATTTTTGGTAAGGTAGCCACACGCGTAGGCGCGCTCGAAGCTTTGCAGGAGAACACCTGGGTGCACCTCGCTTGTCATGGTAAGCAGGACCTTACAATTCCCATTTCGTCATGGTAAGCAGGACCTTACAATTCCCATTTCGTCATGGGAGATGAACCTCTGACGTTGCTCGATATCATGAAGAGAGACATTCCGCACGTCGAGTTCGCCTTCTTGTCCGCTTGTCATACCGCCGTTGGCGATGAGGAGATGCCCGACGAAGTCATTCATCTTGCTGCTGGCCTCCAGCTTTCAGGGTTCAAGAGCATCGTTGGCACGCTGTGGGAAGTTAACGATGCTGTCGCGAAACACGTCGTCGAAGCTTTCTACAGGAATATGTTCAAACATTTGAAGGATTGTGGTGCCATGGACTGTACGAAGGCAGCCTGAGCACTCAACCGTGCTACACAAGCTGTGAAGACGAAAGTGCCGCTCGAGCAGAGGATGGTTTCATTCATATTGGTGTGTAGTTCTACGTCGTAGTATTATTGCTGTCGTCTGGTACATATTTACAAGTTGCATTTGCATTCCTCTTTCATCCTGTTGTCAAGATGAGTCTGATGTTCTTGCCCTCCAGCTATCTCGTTTTCTTATACTCATGATTTTGCAATATCCTTGCATATGCCAAACTGACACTCTTTGATACACACGGGGTAAACTGTGTCAGCGTAATGTCTTGTATTCACCCACCAGCACCCTCAAGTTGATTGCCACGCGGCATAGAAGGCTTGCTGGCGCCTTAAGAACGCGTTTGATGAGACCCAACTCAATGTGTGCATGTGCAGGACGCGGGACTCGCCGCGCAGTACAAGATACAAGCCGAGCATCTTCGGGAGATGGTTCTGAGTCTCGAAATCATACTGGGTCCAGGTCCAGCAAAGCGTACGTATCGCCTTTGTCGCTGCATTCAGGCGGATTTTGATGTTCATGGCTCGACAGCACCCCCGCAGGGGTAGGATGCCTCGAAGAAGCATATTTCGCTCTGTTTTGCCACCAACTGTCCGCTTTCCCGTGAAACCATAGTAAGTAGCAAAACTAACCTGGAGGTCTTCGCCAATGCATTTGATACCATGTTACATCCAAAGATTCGCTTGCGATTGACCCGCATGTTTTCGAGAATAATTTCGGTAAGGCAAACGTTTCCCGTACATATCACCACTCTGACATACCCTGTCGATCTTTAGACCTAGACATCATGGTCGAACTAGTCAAGTTTTGCAGGAGGTTGGCTCAGACATCTCCCTTGAAAGGAGGAGAGGGTAGGCATTGATTTCACACCTCGTGGAACAGAGTCGCAGACTCGAATTGCATTTCAGATATTCATCCCGGACCAGACTGTCAAGATGATGCCGCCATCGCAGGTTCTGTCATGATTTGATTCATCAAGTGAAGTAAAATTGATCACCTGGATTTAGAATGGATTCGCAACGATGTCACCACAACCTTTCGTGAGTTCTCCCGGCATGTCTGCATACACGACAGCGCTAGATCATTATGCTAGATCATTACAGAGGATTTTTCTATACGGGTTGGGGTTTTGAAAGGGTTATTTTAGGAGCTTCCGCGCATTATCAATATCCGAGCAAACCAAAAATCATACCTACGCTGTGGGCTATCATTGTATGGCATGGCCCAGTCACCATTGAGTGTGATTCCGATCTGGCCACCCTGCACGGCCTTGAACTCCTCGCGATAAAGCTTGACTGCATATGTGTGCGATAAAATGACGCTGTGGCCGACTCTGTGGGGTGAAATCAACTTCCTCGGTCACTTGATCGTCCTGGCGCGAAGACGCCCCTTCCATGCCCAAGAATTGAGACGCACCATGGCTCGTTCACTGTCAGCCTAAAGGCGCATGGTTGATGAAATGACCGAATACCCGATTACTGTGGAGTACACACCAGTGCTTGACTCGGTCTCCGAAAGCCTGGAAGCAGACCTAGTAGCCATGTTTTTGCTCATTTCAAACTATACGTATAATTACAGGACAACTCGCCTTAGCATAGCGGACATAGTCCTGAACAATCTCGTCCTTGTTTAACCACCCGCCATATCTGTCATGCAGGGCCTGGGGAAGGTCCCAGTGGTATAGAGTCTGAGAAAGCATAGTGAGAACGTGCTGAAGGAGGCGCGGATGTTCTACATACAACAAATGGGATTATGTCATGTTCCAGCAGTGCATTGATGAAATTGGAGTAGAAGGCTATACCCTTAGGATTAACGCCGTGGGTCGTTGCGGCCACCGAGCCGTCTTGCAGTGTAGTTGCCTTGTTGCATCCTATACAAGATGTTTCAAGATCATAACAGGTCACGAAAAACGCGTTTACGTACACGGGCAGAGAGTGCATTATTCAATGCAAGACTAGCAGCATTGTGGGTATGGATTTGAGAATTCTCGTTGCGGAGCTCACCTGATAACATCAACATATAAACTGGCTGTGAGAAGTCTGAGCATGCTAAAGGCTAATGAACAAAAGAGTGATTGAACGTACGTAGTTCTCCCTAGTAGCGCTCTCAAGTTGCTGAGTAGCAGTTTGACGCGTTGCAGCATGTTGTAAAGGCAGGCATTAGCTTAGAATGAAGTCTTGAAATTTGAAAAGTGGCCTATGGCCGTCTACCTGGTGATAGGGTATTATGTATATTCGCCAGGGAAAGTAAATGTGGACTAACGTCTCCTGCGAAATATTGTTCTGAACGTCTTTCTCTTCGCGACGGTCTTTGAACATTTGCGTGAGACTTTCCGTGCCACCCATGCCGCTGCAGATGCAAGCGCCAACTTCAGAGGGGTGGTAGTAGTTATATAGTTCGTAGGAATCGGTTATTCCTGGAAGACATGTACAAAGCCTCAGCAGTGCAGAAAAGGGCCCAGAGAGTGGCGCGATCTGTTTGAGTGATGTCCAGTGGGAATTTTACCAGGCTCCTACCCACCGCAGCTGGAGAGGTTCGAGGACGGTACCATGGGAATACTGATGTAACGCAACACTCAAGATATAGCAGATCGTCCTCGAACCTCTCCAGCTGCGGTGGGTAGGAGCCTGGAATTTTACCAGCAATGAGGCGACTGAATTTGAACGCCTTGGGGACAAATACGCGCGTACGCTTCTTGAACTTGACGAACCACTGGTCACTTTCTCCGGTCCATATGCCGCATTTGTCGCCATGCTCATACTTGAACTTCTCGGCCTCAGATTGTGCGACTTAGATTGCTTCCAAACCATGAACAAGCTCGATCTCTTGGTTGAAGACTTTCTTCTTGGGATTATAGCCGCGGAACAACTCGGGCTCTGCGGGGAGATCGAAAACTGTCTGATAAAGGTTGGGACGTGACTAACTAATCATCCGCACACCAGCATGCTCAAAATCTCCTTCTCGTAGCAGCTTCTGACGTCCTTGTCGTCGATGAGCTCGCCAGTCTTACCCATCGAAGTGCTTCATGTAACCCATAAGCTAGGCCATCTCGATCCAGCCCTCAATCGTGGACACGCCTCGTGCCTCCATTTCCCAACGAGTTCGCGAACTACCCCAAGGACCGACTTCAGCGAATCCAGTGACGACGACAACCTTCTCCAGATTGATGATGCCATGGAGTTTCTCGAGATCATGCAGGGATAAAGTAGGCTCCAGGGCAGGGAATTAAAATGTGAAGTTTGCTCGTGGGACCACATTGACGGTTTGCAGGACCACGCGAAGTAGAGGCAACAAGTGTACCCTCAGCAGTAGCCATGGGGATATGGACAAGCTCGCCGTCGATGTTCGTAGTTGTGCATGGGGATATCCGAGTACTCAAAGCCGCCCAAAAACTCCATGCACAGTCCAAGTTATCAAAAATCAAAGGAGTGATATGCATGAGATTTTGATGCGTGTAATTCAACCAGGATCTGGACGAGAGCGCTAGGACGGCTGGGTTCCCTGAATTTGAACACGAACCAGTCTGACTGGCCGATTCCCAAGGAACCTGATTGAAAACAGTTAGCCACGATTCTCCGATTGGCGAAACAACTCACCGAGTCCGAGTGTCAGTTAGTTGCCCATTGATAGGATCAAATACGGTTCGCAGGGAGAACACAATTTTGGAGACCAATGTTAACAAACTAGATGCTTGTAGGATTTGGTGCATGGTCTCCAACCCCATTTGTCGGAGCTTGATGTTGGTGCTTGTCTCTGGGATGTCGGATGATGCGGGTACTATCTGTGTAAATAGAACTTCGAGAATGCGGCGTTGAACTTTGGGCTGCAGATCTCCAACAAATGGCATGTTACGCGGGACCATAATAAGAATTTCGTCGAGGACGCGTGCTGCCTGCACTTATATTGACTGCAGCGCTGACGAAAGTCTCGTGATCCACAGAAGATGATATGTAGGCGAGTTCCATGCGACATTGGGTGCGCGATAGATGAGGCGATGGATGTGAAGCTACGGCACGTGAGAAAAAGAACGGGAATTGACTTGAGATGAACGACTTACTTGGTCCAGTCGATGACTTGCTGGTCGGTGTTATTATCGCCGTTGTTGCTTGGGAACGCATTAGAGTACACACGCTGGATAAAGTCAGCTTAACCCTGATCGAAGGAGGTCGGAGACTCACAAGATCAGCACCGTGAAGAGCGAGTTGACCTCCACAGTCTTGAGCATTCACGCCAATCTGAGTCTGGTCAATGAAACCAGCGAATCTGGATGTACTCCAACATGCGGAGTAACTGAACGCTCTGAAGGGTACCATTGGGAACGAGACGAGTGCTGTGGCCAGGCTTCGTGCACCAGCAGCGCCATGCAACCTCCTCCTGCTCAGTAAAAACAAGAAAATAAAAAATTGTAATTATGAGCGATTAATGCGTGCAGTGTTAGCAAGAGACTCACTGTCGATGTGGTTCACCATTGAGGTGTGGCATGCGGAATTCTGGTTCTCGGTGGTAGAGTTACAGATGTTGTAACCAACCTGAGGGCCACGATAGCGACATCCACAATGTCATCGCCAACAACTCGAATCTCGTTGAGTCTGTTAGTAAATGCTTCCTTGGCACCGGGAGCGGCACCAAGGACACGCCAATAGTCAACGACTAGTTCGTGTCCTCCAGGGGCGCGCTGGCCTTCAGGAACGGTCTTGAGCGTGCCAGTCAGCTCAACTGATGCCTCTAGCTGTAATGTTACAGCATCATATGTTTTGTTCTGAGGCACAAATCAGATCTAAAGACCAAAACTGTGAGCTGCAAGATTTACCGCATTCCCAGTAAGAACAGCCTGCAGATATCCTGTCCCGTCCCGCAGGACAATAAACATGATTTCTTGCTGATCGCGCCGCCTGTGAACCCACCCAGATACCCGGACGCGCTGCCCGCGAAGGGGACTCCAGTTTTACGATCTTGGACTGTATGATTTGGAAATAAGCAGGATATTTATGATTTATCAACATGATTACCTTGACAGATTGAGGGAGGGATGGATCTTCAGTAAGCACAATGTTTTTGCTGTCCTGGAGCCTTCGTTCGTGTTTCTCTGCCTTCTCTTTTGCTTCTCTCTCTTCTGCTTGCGCTTTTAGTCGTTTCTTCTCAAGTCCCTGAGCGTCCTCTACTGCGCACTCTTTACACCAAGCACAAAAGAGATTACATCCATGAGATTTGATTTTCCAGCGCCATTGGGACCGATAACGGAGGTGAAGTTCTTGCAGGGTCCGATCACTTGGTGGCCCCTGGAAAGGAATGGGTAGAGCCGGTGATTAGATATATGAATTAGTTTTTGACAAGGTATTACATGGGCACACCGATACGACTTGAAATCGCTCACTTCTACGTGGATGAGAGGCATCTTGACCAAGCCAACTCGAAATATTGGTCTTACTGGCAGTTGCTTACCCTAAGTGGCACTGACGCGACTCTGTCACAAACACGCCTGTCACACTTTCGGACAGACGGTAGCGGACGATTACTGAGAAGAATTGAGTTTAATGGCTATACAAGAAGTGTATGCGCACCTATAAGTCAAAGGGCGAAGGCACTGGCCAAAACGCAAGGTCAAATAGTGATGCGTAGTGGCGACGACGAAAGATATGAATACAGGCAGACATTGTGATGTGCGAAAATAAACATTAAAAATTGACAGAAAGGGAACCAGAACCCAAGTCAAAGTGTACTATGTCGCAGTCCTCAATGAGACTGCGGGCGTCCAATGCTAATGGCAGAGCTTTCCTTATAGTGGCGCGATAAGACGTCACACTGCATGGTCTGCAGATGGTACATCGGACAGAGAAATCATGAGGCGTCAGAACCCCCATGCACGTCCCGGTCAATATTCCAGAGATGGAGATGCATACGCGTGGCGAGGATAGCGAGAATAAAGACCTGGAACCTGTAAATGTGTTTGTGGGTGTCGTTAGTAGGAATTTGCAGCAGAATTCGAAGGTGCATACTCTTCAAAGGAGTAGTAATCAGTACTAGAGACAACACAATGCCCACCGTAGAAGAATTCGATTGCGTTGGGGTAGTCGATTCTCCGAGAGACGGTATTGGACTCGGCGACCGTAATCCCCCCCGAACAGATGGCAGCTTGACGCTATTTGAGGAAACTGGTGAGATTTGAGGCCCGGGGGTGTCTGGTTTAATCGTGACGGGGTCAATATCTGCGACTGAGATTCAATAGTGTGGTGTCTTCACTCATGCAGAGCACTTTCTTCCGCCCGGAGCACTTTGAATATTGGAAATGATCGTGACCGTTATGGTGCACGATGTGTTGGTGGATACGGGGCTGGACCTGGCGTTGAGCAATGATGACGGGCCTGTGCGTGCTGCTTCCCGAGTTTCCGCGCGGTCGGTGACCATTACCGGAGGGACCTGCGTGAGGTGTTTGCGAACGAAGATGTTGTGAAGAATATGAGCGGTGAAGGTTTTGCGAACTGGGTGCGCGTTGAAGTGAATGGGTTGGAGGCTGATTCAGAAAGTGCAGGTTTTGCGAACTGCTTGTGCAGTGAAGTGAATGGTTTGAAGGCTGGGTGGGTGGCGCGAAACGAAGCTGCTGCGAGGTGGTGCGCCGAATGGTCTGAGGCATGGCAGATGTCGAATGGGAATGTTGGTGATTCCCGTGTCTGTGGGACTGAACTAGTGTGATTGTGATTGTTCCTGGATGACGATTGAATATTGGATGGCTTTGAAATGAATTGCGAAACGGGCATAGGTGGAGGACGTGGTGCATGGCGAGGCATTAAAGAGTGAGGTGGTGCCAGAGGCATATAGGGAGACGGGGGTGGTCGGGTTGCATGGGGAATTGGTGGGGGAGGTGCGCGTCCGCGAGTAGGAAAGTGTCAGCTTCAATTGCTCCTCTTCAAACTGAGACCTGCACACACATGTTAGTCCGTCCCTCACCCTCAAAACCGCGAAAAAGAAAACTCACTGGCGCATCAGCCTCGCAAACTACTGATCAAATCCAAGTTGCGCCTGACTCTCCTCCTCGGCGACTTTCAACTGATGCTCCTCGTACTCCCGAACATTCCCGATGCCGATCTGGGAGCAAAACGAGGCAAAACGCCGTCTTCGGCTGGGTTGATCAGATCGGAGTTTTGCAATTTGCGAGGAGAGTTTTGAGTGTGAGGTTTGAGCCTGAAATTCCAGTCAGATACCTCTGGGTCTGCTACACAGTCGCGCGAACCTTTTTGAGCTCAGAAGAGAGCTTCTTGGGGAAGGAAAAGACGAGAAAGGTGAACCATAGAGCGACGTGTGACGGCGGCGGATAGTTGTAGGGAGTAGGGATCAGACTAGTGGATCCTGAATGTCAAAATTAGCCACATGAGCATATCGTAATGGAAGAAACATCGCCACTCACTTTTTGATGTACTCCTCAAGTTTGGCAACGTACTCAATTTCTACTACCGGGTACGGCTCAACGAGGCGCAGGAGGTTCTGCTGGAGAAGGGTGTCGTAAAGCGCTGCATGATGCGAGCGAATGGTGGGGTCCGACGAGAGCTCTATGTAGCGATAACAAGACAGCGATGTGTTGCGTGAACTGAGCATAACATACCGTGTTTGAAGGTTCCGGTTATGATGCCCAAGCGCTATGATACGCATGCTTTCGATCTCGCGAAGCTGAGCATATTGCACCGCGAGCTTGATAGAGAGGAGTGACGCCGGCTGTTAGGGATGGAGTTGAAGTAATTAAGAAGCGTGCAGACTACACGGTAAATGTTGAGCATGTGTGAACAGAGGGACACTCACTGGGCTTGGCGGATGAAGACATGAATGATCTCGAGAGCGTTATGACTTGCTCTAAGTCACTGGGCCATCTGTGTCTGGAGTAGTAAGTGCGAGACGCTGATGCAAGCCTGTTGCTTACAAAATCGAACCACGTGATCATTCAGTTTTCCTTATGCTATTACAAGTTCTGAGTGCGCGTTATATGTCTGTTCCTGCATCAGGTAAACGACCCGAAAACGATAAATAATTAGAAGCCTTTATCTGATCTAAAATATGCACAATAACCATCAAAATTGTACCCCTCATGAGCAAGCTTTGAATACTTGGACTTAGTTGGATCGAAACCGTCAAATGTATAATCGTGACAGTTCAGTCACCAGTTTATCACCAAAATGGCACATATTGCCATATTAAGTTGCCGAGACCAACCACCATCGCCTACTCAAGGACCAGCTGCAATATACTACAATCCTGTCTTACCCTGGTAGTGGCATGTAGCCTTTAACTGCTTTTGCTTCATCTGCAACCTCCGAACTAACGACAGTGTCAGATAAACGTTTATATAGTTGGACTGTGCTGGACTATAACGTACGATGGTCCAACAGCGCTGAGCGTATCCAATGCAGTATCGAGCTCTGCCGATGCGGTTGCCTTATGCAAGTAGAGCTTGTCATTGTACCCTCGACAATAACTCCCTCAGCGCTGACCTCAGGCACGTGGTTACAATCCCTGCTTGCATTGCTCCAACCTGCCAAGTGCACAATCTGGGTGACGAGCGGCAGTGGATTACCATCTTCCTGAACCCCGGCGAGCTTCAATAAGTGTTTGCATGATGAGATTTATATTTCATGCCCCACAACATATAAATTAATGACAATGTTGGATAAGCTTCTATATGGTTGGACTATGCTGGACTATAACGTACGATAGTCCAACAGTGCCGAGCGTATCCAATGCAGTATCGAGCTCTGCCAATGCGGGAGCCTTATGCAAGTAGAGTTTGTCATTGTACCCTCGACAATAACCCCCTCAGCGCTGACCTACATATTTGGTGCGTCGGGCCCACCCCTGCAAGCGTCACCCCTATAATCTAGACCTTCACGCGGAAGTCACATCCGCGCATCTAACCTGATTATAGAAATTCAGTCCTCAACATGCCTTTGGGACTATGTATGCAAGCCCAGTAATGCAAGAAATCGCAAGAAATCTTTGTGGTATCCAAGTCGCTGGTAAGTGGTCAGCTTTACAGCCTAGATTATCACTCACAGAAACACTTGTTCAGACCAACTCAAACGGATGATACAATGCCTCACGATTTGCAGTGTGATCAGACCTTGGTTCATTTCCTTGTCGCTCTGCCGTTCGAGGTTTTCACTCCCTCCGTCGTCGCTGCAATAATCAGGTTAGGTGCGCGGATATGACTTCTGCGTGAAGGTCTACTGAAGAGTGGGTCTCGAGCGACAGTCATTGCACTGTAATTCTCATATCGCTCTTGACCTTTGAATTCTAGGTATGGGCTTGACGCTCCGGGTTGCAGTGTCAGAAAGAGATTGGAGCGTGATCAAGGCAAAAATGGTCGATGCCAACAGGTTGTGCGGGCTGGTGAGTGTCAGTCTTGGACTCTATCCGAGAATGTCTCAACAATGGAACTAGGAAAGGTGGTCTCCGTGTTGTCAATGTTTATAACAATCGTTCACGCCTCCGCTAGCAAAACAGAAAAGCGAGCGAGGAACAAGAAAAGGTGAATGCTAAAGTGCAACATATCCGGACCATCCACGCGGGTCGTGAACCTTTTTGAGCTCGGGATAGAGCTTCTTGAGCTCCCGCTCGACGTACTTTAGCTCCTCTCTGATACCGTTGTACCAGGATTTGCAGGTGCTTGAGTAAAGAACAATGAGACTATTGTAATGCCACCGATAACAAGAACGTACCAGATCATCTCTTACAACAGCTACAGCACTCTCTAGTCGTGTAATCTCGGCGATGACGTTTTCGTCTGCCTTGCCCCTCGGTTTCGAGCGATTCAATTCCTGAAGTTGCCACAAGATTGTCACGAAGACGTGTAAGGCCTGCAGATAAATGAGTGTGAGACGCCATGGTTGGTAAGCTGCCTACCTTGCACGTCCTTCTCCTCCCACTTCTTTCCTCCCCCGTGCGTACTGCTCTCACCAGTAATAAGCCCCTTGTGGATAGCAGTGCCCTCCGATGTAACAGCTGCCCAAATCTTAACATGATGTCCACTCCCAGCACACATACCTCGCCACATCCACGGTATCACATACAAGTGCACTCCCACACGCATGGAGCATTGCACGCTCTACGGCAGGCTCATACTGGATCACATCCGCAGCGAGACATGCGCCTCTAGCAAATGAGCGGAACTTGTTGTTGACTGGCTTGGTGCTGATCGTGTCAAGCGGGAGGAAAGTTGCTTGACTGGCGCCCTGAGTGCGCGTGTACTACAATGTTTTGACATAATGTAGAAAGACAAAGACAGAAGGCAGAGAAACGCACGTCGATGCATTCAATAGCAGTTTTTCTTCGTCCACAACGACAGTGTCAATATTGCGCCCAACGAATCAATAGCATGTCTAGCTTGGTTGATCTGTTCCCTGGAACGCTGCTTTTGCTCCTTCTTTGAAGAAGTTTTGGCTACGCTCCTGCGAATTTCGTGGGGATCAAGGACTGTGTTTATTTCGAGCTTTGCGCAGGCTAGTCTTGCCCATGCCTTCGAGGGCTGGTACAAAATTAAACAAAGATAAACGTCAGACGTGCTGCCTCGATATCAAAATGGGTTAAATTGCGAAGGTGCAGAAGGGGATGAATCTAAGCGGCATGGTAAAGAACTTGTAGTAAGCAGTAGTTGGGTCTACGTAGCATACAAAAAAGTAAGTCAGGAAAACTGTGTAGCTTGACTGCGATGTCAGTCCATCACATATGAATCTCAAGATGACGAGGGAAGTGTACCGCCGGCGGTTTTTTTTGGACCACCTAGGAGGCCGGTTTTCCAAAGCACGCAGGGAATCGGCGGGGGTAAAAAACACATTGCCGATGCGCCCCGGTGTGATACCTCGAGCAGAAACTCCTGGTGTTGCTTTCCACTCTCCAACCGCATGATATAAATCACCTGAAAGAAAAATTAAGACATCCCCAGGGCGATACCTTAGGTCATTTAGCACGTTTCTAGCAATGTAAATTTGAAAACCTACTGAAGTTTGAGATTTAAATCTGGCAAATAACACTCGCCACCACTGAAGCTCCCAAGACAGAATATGGCAGTAGGCCCACCATCCAGGCCATCGCGATGCGGAAGAACCTGTAACTTCCACACAATGGCCCTCCCTAGCCATGGTCCAGGATCGTCTTCAACCCATACACCTGCTTCGAAGGCCGCTCGGTACCTTTCGTAGTATGCAGGCCATGATACTTTAAACATTTCTTCCAAGCTCAGGGCAAGCGGCCGAGTGTACGCAAGGTACCATTGCACTGCTTGCGTAACTTGGGCGTTCCTTATCATGTCCGCTGAAGGCTTCAAAGGACTCTGAAAAATCTTCAATACAGTTAAGCTATTCAAGAAAGTGAAAATACCTTGCTGGTATGATGGCCCTGCATGTGCCACGCATGTACGAGGTGAGTCACACCGGTGCGCTCCGATGATTCGTATTCATCGGCAAACCTATAGGTAAGCCCATCATGATCAAAATCCCACTCTCCCTCCTCTTGCGTGCATTCATCTGCTGTTTCATCCGGCCTTCGCCGGTATCTCATAAGGAAGTCCTCGAAATCATGACGACCATCCTTCTGCGATTTTTCTGGGTGGCAGAAATGGTGCAGGACCTGCGTCGCAAACAAAGCATCGTCGAGCAAATCATCCTACAACTGTATAAGCACTATGTTAGCCGAAATTAAAAAATAACATACCTCGATACCGTCAATCAAAACTTTGTGGCCTGCAGCAGCGGCCGCTTCAATGGCCGCTAGTGTGCGACCCATTACACCTGGCGCCTTGGGACCGCTGGGATATATTGGCGCTTTCTAAGAGCAAACGTATGAGTGCCGCGGCTGGCAACCGTGAGTGAGGCACTTACCTTACCGACTCTGCGCTGGCCTGCAGATCGGCGCTCAATGCGCTTTGCGAAGTACGCCGCCAACAGTTGGCCTTTTTCATCGCAAAATTTCGCAGAACAAGCGTCGGACTCCCAATTCACCATGGTATCGATGGTCGTTTGCGCTTTTATTTTACCTTCATTAGATGGTTTGGGACGAGATGACAAGATGTCGATGTCGGCGCCCAAGATGCGGTAGGTCGGTGCGTGTATCTTCCATAGCTGCATATTAAATCGAATATTGCGTAGAAATCGTTTTTCGCGCCCGACAGACCATGTGCGCACGAGTGCTGTGTCGTCAAGGGCAGGGAGAGGAACCGCTGCCGCTTTCAGAATGCGACTCTTCGCTGCACCTCGTAGTTGAGCAGCATGTCGAGCAACTTCGCCAGAGTCGGTGATAGCAGTCGATGTAGATTGCTACGATGCTCAACTTAGCAGAAGAGGTCAGCGTTAGAGACTCGCAGGACGTACTTTATAGCTTTTGAGCTGGTGGTGGCGGGCGCGCGTCTTCACCATCGCCAAGTAGAATGACCTTGAAGGAGCGAAAACAACTTCTGGGGTTGTGAGGATGTTATGAAGGGATCACCACTTGAAATAGTGCTCGCATGTTGCGTATATCCGTATTTACCGCGATGTCCGCCTCTTGATCGAATGTAATGAGTCACACGGTGTTTCAATCGAAGTTTCAGGCGAGCGATTAAGTTTAAGCCCAGTGAAAATATAAGATCATCGTACTATTACGCGTAGAACTACGGAAATCAAAATTTGTGAATATTTGTTACTTCAAGGAATTCTATTTACCTTGATCAGATGCTTCGAACACTGACAACCGCTACATGGGCGCGAGTAGCCGATGTGATTCGCTCGAAATCGAGGGGCCTGAGTCTTGTACCGGAGTCATGTGAACGTCCTGCACAGTAAGCGTGGCGTCCATTATTCGATAGCGGCACAGGCGCAATGAAATGAGTGATCAGAGGATATCATGGCTCTCAGTACCTTGCGCTCAAAGGAAACCAGCGCGTTTCCACCCCTTTTGGATATTGTAATGTCGCGCACATCGTTCACGACGGGCGTCAGTAAAAAATATTTGAAAAGATGAAGGTAACTCACCTTTCGAACGCTTTAGTCTCCATATTGAAAACTGTGTTATATGAAGTCAATCGGATGATCTATGGATCACCTATTATGCATTTTTCAACCCTAGTGGTGCGGCTTGGATGCAACCCATTAGGTGCTGCAAGAAGTGGACGCACACCCAGCAGCTGCTGACCATCAGGAGTCGCAGCCACATTGCGCAACGGGATGCGACCGAAGTGATACGAATCAAGAACCTTGAAATATATTCAGTGGGGATTTTGCTGACGCTGAGCGATTTAATCACCCTTCCTTGAGCGTCCTAAAGAAAGTGTTCGCGATTTATCAGTGCGTACGCTAATGATGACAGTTGCGCTGACCAGCTTGAAAACATCGCTACTTTTCGACGGAGAAGAATTGCGCTGTTGTAAAGCATCAGCAACGTCCAATCAGACAGGACGATAAAACTACTCACCCTCGCTGGCTGTTGGGCAGCCATGGAATAGATGATACAGTGGGCAACGACTTAGATCGGCATGGCTCGAACCTGAAGACAGACCGACGCACTCACATCCTGCGAACAATGGGCAATCAGCGTGGCTCAAGTTCGGAGGAGAATCGACACGCTCACAGCAATGTCGATCACCAGGGCCCGAGCTCGAAAGAGGATCAACACCCTCACAATCTGCGAACAGTGGGTAAGGACCTCGATCAGCATGGCTCGAGTTCGAAGGATGATCTACGCGCTCACAGGCTGCGAATGGTAGGCAACGACTTTGATCAGCATGGTTCGAGCTCGAATGAGGATCGACGCACTCACGTTCTGGGAACAGCAGGGCGACGACTTCAATCGGCATGGCTCAAGCTGAGAAGGCGCTGACAATGTTTCATGAATGGCCATATTTCCTGAACGCGAGAGAACCCGTCATAAATCTTAATATCTTAGTAAAAACACAGGACTGTTAAATCGCTTACCAACAGATGAGGAACCAAAGACTGAGGATCAATACCCTCACAAGCTGTGAACAGAGCTGGCTGCTAGCGCAGTAGAGGTTGACGTTCTTCGGCTCCTTGATCATGGAGAACTGACGCCAGAAGAACCCCAGCTTGAGGAAACAGCAAGAAACATATACGCGCCTGCGCCGGATGCCAGGTTCCCGTATAATGAATCTCACCTGTTGGTAGTTGAGCTTAACGGTCAGCAGATCCCAGCTGGCGCTTACCCTGCCATAGGTACGAGCGAAAGACAGATCCAACGAAGGGCGCAGAAAACATGTGTCATGGGCAACGTTAATCACGTTGGATCGCCTTGGACTACGTCAGCATCATCCAAATAACACAATCGAGCATCACAGATTCGCAGGCAAGCCCTTCAGCAAGATCGACTGCCAACAGTGGATGGCATCTTCCATTATGCAATGCAGCTTTCCGCCGCAATAGACAAACTTCTTTGAGGCCAAACTTCTATTGCGGGTACTCCAAGGATACTCCGGTCGGAAATTGCGTAATTTGGAATAGGTTCGATCATATGGGTTCATTAGCGGTTTGCTGATGATGGACACAACTCCTAAGCCTACTCTATCAAAATCCAAGACCGAGGCTAGTCCTCCTGCAAATGACAACAAATTGCGATCTGACAGGCATGTTCACGATCCCTATTCATCATTGAATGAATCTGCAAGTGCATAACCATTCGCTGCATCATCAAGAAAAAACATGATGATGCCCTCTCGGACTAGGAAGGCAACGAAGTCTATGTGCGTCGCGATCAGATTCGTTAAGTGCGACATATGTGGACACACGTGCCTTTGAACCTTGCACGATTGGGCATACTGAGGAGAATGTCAGACAGGTCTACAATAGGGTATTCTGTGGTGGTGGTCGCAACACAAGTACAATTCCGATAGGTGGAAAAGCGGAGTGACGATGTGTAGCTTCGTTCTGTATTCGCTATCATCAGAAAAATCTGAGGGTCGTGATCGGCCAACTCACGTAGAATGAGATACAGGCCTGGAAGATCACAGTTTGTGTGGGACATGTAGGATACGCTGCTGATGGAGGCAAAGGTTATGAGTTGGACTGAGTCCAGAGGTTGGGTCACTCAACTATGCCGAGTCCTGGATGATGTGAACCGAGTGTGACATTTTGCAGCACGATCGAAAGTATATCATATAATGTATTTGGCCGGTTTGTACAGTCTCAATGGAACTTGCGCGACGGCGAATATTCCGACGCGGTTCGTGTTTTGACGTTCTCGGCGGGCCAAATTAGGGCGATTTCATCGCATCGATCGTGTAAGGAGGTGTATCGGACAGTTTTGACACTTCTCATCGAACATGGGCCGGCCGTACGTCATACAGTCATCTTCTGTATTAGAGATATATGTTCCCTCAATGCCGCCCTGTAGAGGTTCAGGACAGGTTGAGGCCAAGCGCAGGGCAATTTGAGACCCAAAATGGGCTTCAGGAAGCCTAACCAACGTTCTTCTTGCTACCTCCTGCAGGATGCGCTTGGCACGTGGGGTGTAAGGTTCTATATTATATGGCCGTTCGCAACTGAGGTTGAGATGTTAAAACTTACGTGATTTGGAAGCCCGCCGTGCTGGCGGCGGGAAACACTAAACGAGTCGGTCAAGGATTAACAGAACGAAACTGTGAATTTCGGAATGTAGTACAAATGGGCAGATGATAGTAGCCTGTGGGCAAGAGACCCTGAGTCTGATCTCAAGACTCAGTAAGACGAAACGTAGTGGTATATATGGGGAATATTCACGTGACTGTTGATGTAGTAAGCATCCTCGGAGTCCGAACCAAGCGTCTTGTTGAATTCATCTAGCGCGTCTGAGTTTTGCACTTCGCTGGCGGCCAGCCAGACGTCTGCTTCTGGTCGGCACCCGCGCCATCGAACGAGATACTGCCATCCGCGTCCACATTGTCGGCGGTCTAGAATATGCTCTATCTCCCATTCTTTGGCACCTGTATTTGTGATGACTGGTCCCGGTCTTTCAGTTCTTGGGACGGATAGAGAGAGGTGTCGTTGGGTACATGTCGTTTCAACTCGGAAGCATGAAAGGTGGGGTGTATGTTAGTATGTTAGTATGTGTTAGTAGGTCAACTTCGTCTATCACGGTTGCAAATCTGACCGTACTACCATATGGGCCACGATATTGTTAGGCTCTACCTTGATCGAGCGGCCGGGTTAGTCGGAACTCCTTAGCAAACTCTACATAATCACGTTCAGGCTTCTCACATGACTCCGCATGGACATCGGCAAGCGACTTGCGAATCAGGGGATCTAATCAAGCAGATCTCAACTAAGTTCGACGACGGGCTCGAGCGACATTGACGCCGATATAGTAAATGATACATACATGCGAAGTTTGTGTTTACTGCCTTGCCATTAAGCAAATGTACATAAGAGGTGTTCACAACGACCAAAGGCAAAATTGTCGAGGGATTCAACTCAACAAACCCACAAATCTAACGAAGCAACAACATCTGATGAAAGTTCGGTACGTGGTTTTCGAGGATCGTTTTGTCCACTCCACTCCAAATACTAAATACTGACATCATCACATCCTTCGTCTAGCACCGACCCGGTGGCAAAGCTGATCGGTCTTTAAGGACAAGTTAAGGATCTCGGTGAGTCCACGAACATGTGTAATGAGTATCCTGGAATACGACTAAGATTGCAACAAGCGCTTGAAGGATTCCCGTAGCCATAACCCTGCTCCCTCGAATATCGAGGTAGATTCTCAAATTTGCCCTTCAGTTTCTGTGCTCTCACTAAATTTTGGTGGTCATGCAGGTTCAGGCGGCTCCGTCTGGCGTGGAAGTGGAGGTTAATACCCAATTGGCACTTCAGGATGCTCAAGAGGCTGAAAAGCACATGCATTCACTTTCGGGACCTGAGATAATTGTGGATTCTGTTCTTCAAGGCACCCAAGAGGATCTCGATGTTGTTGACAATTTCGATGACACATATCTCCAATATTCGACTCTGTTATCGGAGAGATTGCGGATGTATGCAGGCCTCCTCTCGATCAGAACCGAACTAATCTAGTTCCACAGGTTCATCCATATGCAAAGATAGCACTGGGTGCGTTATCTCGTGCAGCCAAAGTATGTTTTCATTTATATGGTCATTTCAGAAATAGGTTTCAAACTTGTGAAAAAATTTCTTTTCATGGGCTGGTACATATCATGGAGGGTACTTCTAGGAATGATATGAGCCAACAATTAAAGAAATCGGCGGTTGGGTTGTGGAGATATGGCCAAAATACTGACTTTTTGGGTCCACCACCATATGTCACCAATATTGATCTCCAGGTGGTCCAGGATCATCACCAATCGATTCCTACACCTAAAAAACCCTAGGACAGGCCTTTACAGTATCGGTCTTAAGTTAAATTCAAGCACAGCAAAATATAGGAGGTAGGAGGGGGGAGGAGGACCTTGTATATCTCAAGAATGCGATTTTTTCTGGGAAATCTGGCTCGACCATCGTGTTCAGATGGATCAAGAACCCCCAGGAAAAATGCTTTTGGAGCACTGGCAAGTCATGGGAAGTCTGTAAAAATCGATCTTTGTGGGGGGTATGAGGCAAACTGACATATTTCAATTCAAACAGGCTAGAAATAATCTGGGACCATCTCCAATCGATTCCTGTGATCATAAAAACACTAGGAACATCCTTTGATATATCAGTATTCACATAATATGAAGATATATGAGATAGGAGGGGGAGGGGGATCTTGCATATCTCAAGAACATGATTTTTTCTGGGAAATCTGGCTTGACCATCATGTTCAGAGGGTTCAATAACCCCCAGGAAGGATGCTCCTGAAGGACTGACAAGTCATGGGAAGCCTAGAAAAATCGATCTTTGTGGGGGGGGGCATCAGGCAAACTGACACATCACAATTCACATGGGCCCGGATGACTCTGAGACCATCTCCAATCACTTAATATGATACAAAAACACTAGGAACATCCTTTTATACATCAGTATCGACATGGAATCCTATCTATTGGAGTCGAGCATCTATGGTGACCATAGATGTTCCTGGAGGGAACATCTTAATTTGGTTAGTAAAGGGAACAAAGGAACACCAAGACTAATATTCTGTGGGAAAAGAGGGAACACTATGTCTTTATTTGGTTAAGACAGTGGGAACGCAGGAACATCATGTGTCATTATCTGTGGGAAAGAGGGAACACTATGTCTTTATTTGGTTAGGACAGTGGGAACACTGTGGGAAAGAGGGAACACAGGAACATTTATTGGGAACACTCCGTGGGAAGAGGGAACATAGGAACATCATTTGTCATAATCTATGGGAAAGAGGGAACACATTCTTTCTCTGACCTTTAACTCACCACTTGTATTTTCGCATTTTTCACAACCTAGGTGCCTTTAATTCATTATACCCTTGCTTTCATATCATTATAGCATATCTTCACAACATATATGAACCCATCCCAGCCCTTATTTGACCTCCTAGAGCGCCCTATATCAATTCCTGTACTATACCAACATCAAAAATAAAACAGGTTCACCTTTTTATACCTCAACCTGGAAAGCTGGCATGCATGCACATATCTCACCATGGGGAGACTACTGGAGAGCCCCACTGAACTGCTTGTAATGTGGGCATCCTGATAGACAACTTCATCATTATATGTCAAGGTCCAGACTAGGTTCATGGAAGATATATAGCTGGACAGCAGAGCGACATTGAAAGTTTGCTTTTAATGTCTTTGCATTATTGTCAACCAACACCACATTCTCTTCTCTAGTCAATTTACAGCTGTTTGCGAAAAGGTTGACAGTAGTGACATTTTGAGAATGTAAAAAACAAATAAATAATAGGCAGGTACATAGAGTCAAATAACAAGTGCATATACTCACAACAATGGACTCCGTATTCACGGACAGCTTCTCGAGTGATGGTGAACTATCAATGCCAGAAGATGACGACGTGTTGCAGTCTTCCTCCATGGACTCTGGGAAGCAAGTGAATGTTGTTGCAGATGGAGACCCTGACGAGTCAGAACCAGTGGAAGTACTTGACAAACGTGGACCTGGCCGCCCACAGAGACACGAAGAAGGTATGGTGTGCTCACCACAGGCTTAGGGTGTCAGGGACTGTCATGATTATCCTTTGCTTAGCTCCTCCTGCGCCTCAAAATGTCACGATTTCATATTCCCTCGTCATGTACTCATTTGAACAGATGAAGAAACCAAAGACGAAGAGGAGCAGTAAAGTCTAAACTCGATAGTCTAATACAATAGTCTAATACAATAGTCTGAACTCGATAGTCTGAATTCATTATCTCCGATGTTTCGGATTTCTTTAGCTTATATCTCAATCAAATGATAAGCAATCGACAAGATCAGACTACCAATATACTCACCTTGACTCGGAGTCTCGGACTACAACTCTTGTTAAGAAAGTTAAGCATGATAACAACTTTCATTTTTTTCATTATCGCTGAGTCCTGACATTTCAGATTTTATTCCTAGTCCAATGGATAATGGTATATATATTAGTTGCAGCCCATGTGAATATAACATGGCATTAGCTTTGTAAATACAGGTGATGGTTCTAACTCACATCTCAGTCTCTTGTAAGGAGCTGAGATGTTTGGGTGCTACTGAAGGGCCTTCAGCAGAACAAGGGTATCCCAGGAGATCAGTCAAAGTGAAAAGGAGGATCATAATTGTCTGACATAGTTAAGCACATGTCTACAATTGGCAGGAAGTGCATGGTGTTGGAGTCAGACAATGATAGGGGCGCTTGACAGTGGAGTAGGTACGAGCGGACCCAAGCTCCGTTCGGCCGAGAAACCTTCCCGCTATGTTTCAAACTGATATGTTTATTTATTCCTATTCTACCCGTAGTTAAAAGAAGGTACACGTCGTATGAACATCTCAGTCCTTTTACCAAGACTGAGATGTGAGCCTTAGTTTTATTCCCCTCGATAACGAGCTAACATACCCATTAGAATACATTCTCTTATAGCTCATCTCTTGCGTCGTCGCTCGCCTCTACTCGCAGGACATGGAT